>NW_021439661.1:0-262 GCF_001605985.2 Dendrobium catenatum | reverse complement strand
TTATATCAACAATACCCTTTGCTGTTCCCACTCCAAACGAGGCACTTGATACGATTAAGATATCTACCTACAACACATCACAAACAAAACTCAAATCAACGAAGGGAAATAGACTTCTAAAACTGAACTAAAATAAGACTCTCTATTTGTTTTAGATTCACTCAAAATTCTATACTTTTTTTTTTAACCTTAAGGAAAATTAACTTAAGTAAGGATTAATTTTGTTCCAAAAAGTCACTAAAATATCCTCCACCACAAAGCT
>NW_021439660.1:0-548 GCF_001605985.2 Dendrobium catenatum | reverse complement strand
AGAAAAAATGGCTGAAATTCTCAATTTATAAAGAATCAGCCCGATCGTCCAGGACGATCCAAAATTGTTCAGGCCGATCAGGTACATTAATGGCATCCAGACCGATTGGTAAAAAAGAAGTCGTATAATCCAGGAAGATAAGATATCATTTGGTATGATAAGACACAGGCAATCGTCCTGAGGAGGCAAGCTGAATGACCGTTAAAAAAGAAGATCGTCCGGGACAATTAGGTGGATCATTTAGGATGATGCACAATAATTGATCATACCAGCCGAATTTAAAATTTTTAAATCATGTTGCCATGTGTATCATCCGGGATGAACATGTGGATTATACAGGCCGATTTCCCATAATTGAGCAAGGATAGTAAAGATTATCCAGGACAAAGCAGATTGCCTAGGACAATCAAAAATAATTAAAATAGAGGATGATCAAATTGCCCAGGATGATAATGCATCATCCTGGATGATCAGAAGCAGAAAATCCAAATTTGTCTTCAGATAGGAGTGTAAAGAGTGAATTTATCTGATCATCTAGGTTTATATTA
>NW_021439659.1:0-314 GCF_001605985.2 Dendrobium catenatum | reverse complement strand
CTGGACGATATTCATAAATTATGCCTTAATTGATCAGAAAATTAAGGGAGTAATTAAGCATGATTGATACGATGATATCGTCCTAGACGATCGCAGGATCGGCCAGGATGATCTATTCAAAAACCATTGTTACTTTAGGACGATAAATATCAGCCAGCTCAAATTCAGGGCGATGCTCTGGACGATTTTCCTTTGATTTGAACTGATCGGGATCGGCCTGGATGATCAAGCCAATTTTAAATCGTCCAAATTTGCATTCAGGGTGATGCTCTGGCTTATCTTCTTAGATTTGTACTGATCGTCCAGGCCGATGT
>NW_021439658.1:0-1485 GCF_001605985.2 Dendrobium catenatum | reverse complement strand
CGTTTTTCCTGTAGTGTACTAAAACTTTTAAAATTCATTCACATACTCAAAAGTCTTTACATCTAGCATTCAGATCTCGCTTTAGATCTCTGGCAACCTAAAACATACTTACATCAAAAGAGCGGTCACCTCTTTTTATTGTCCCAAGGGCTCCTTCCCCTTTCCTGCAGTACAACCACTGCTAATGAGCTTGGCTCAATGAAATATGCAAGCAAATTATAAGAAATAATAATGAACCATTAAGAAATACTATAACTATACTAACATAATTAAAACACATATTGAAATGTCATATTGAGCCTGAAAGTGCTTAGCAGTATTATTTATCTTACCAACTATTCCACATCTTTAAATATGTTATAGAATGACTATAAGCTTTTGCACCATTCAACTTTCCAATTCAAGGTTGGGTCTAATTTTCCAACGTTTAGAATGGAAGTTGTTCTCTCATTCAGGGTTGAGTCAAATTTCTCAACTTCTAGAATTAAGAGTGTAGGTTTACCTCATCAGGTCTTTCGCCTTTACTTGTGCGGTCCTATCCCCCATATATAACCTAATGATATATGCTTTTGATGATATAGTTGCGCTTTAGCTGCTCTTCAGTTACCCTTTAGCTTCCCTTTAGGTGCCCTTTAACTGCCCTTTAGTTGCCCTTTAGGTGCGCTTTAGGTGCCCTTAGATGCGCTTTAGGTGCCCTTTAGGTGCCCTTTTGGTGCACTTTGTGTGCGCTTTTAGTGCACTTTAGGGTTGCTTTTGGTGCACTTCACTAGTTTATGAATATGTATCCTTTTATGCTTACGAAATCATTCACATTGCTAAAGATTACCCTTTACATAAACAATTTCATACATATACAACCATATTCATACAAAATAACCAAAATCAACTAGAATACATGTGATCATAAACATAATCAAGAAGAAGTGCAATAATAAAACATTTACTAATTCTTATAATCTTGTTTGGGTATCTCACCTCATCGTCAATTGGTTTTCCTATAATATTCTGCCTTTCTTTCCTTTTGTAAACAGTCTCAAATGTATGTTTCTTCATTCATCAAAATCTTTCCCTAACATTTGTCAGCAAATATTTAGCCGGCAATATAGAAGCCATAATAATAACAACAATCATGACTAAATTTCAGCTTTTCTTGCATTTTTTTCCTTCTTGATTTCACACACTATTCCACAAAATACCATATAAGAAACATAAAAATCTGGAAATACAACTAATGTTTCTTTCAAATTTATTACCTGTGCAAATCAGCACTTAAACTGTAGTTTACCCCCCCACACTACAGTCCGCCACCTTCAGTTCCCTGCTCTCTCACCACCAACAAGTCCTTCTAGCTTCTCCCTCCTTCCCTGTTTCTCCTAAGAAAAACTGATTCAACAAATGGTTTCAGCTTCCAGCAGCAAGCAGCAGCCAACAGTTAACAGTCGGATCCTCCCAACCTAAGTAATCAGAGCTTCTTAGCCTTCCAGC
>NW_021439657.1:0-255 GCF_001605985.2 Dendrobium catenatum | reverse complement strand
AACACTATCCCTCTTAAATGAATATTCTTTATTCATTCTATCTTTGAGGGATTGAAACGTTCTATCACCAGCTCCTATTTCCTGTCTCGGACGTTCTCCTCCACCTTGGAAGGTATGTGGCCTATCATTTCCCCAGAGTATCAACTTTGGTTGGGGATTAGGGTTGTAGGCCTGCATGAGCTTTTCTTCATACTGCATTGTCTACTTGTCTTTATCTATGTTGTAAATCACATGCTTTTCTTTATTGGTTTTGTA
>NW_021439656.1:0-696 GCF_001605985.2 Dendrobium catenatum | reverse complement strand
TGCCTTAAATGGCCTAAATGTCCCAAAAAAAAAAAAACTCACATTGACAATTCCAAAGTAATAAGTAAGGCAACTAACAAGGTCCTAAAAAATTAATCCAAATTGATAAAAGTATCAAGAAATTCCATGAAGATCTCAAAGTAATGGGTTAGTTCAACCAAATGGTAGATTTGAAGATATGACCTTTACTTATTAATTAACCGCCTTCCTCATATTCAACATATACAACTACATTATTCTATATTTTTGATAGATTTTGCAATCAATTACAAATCATTAGTAAACATTTTTTTGGACTGTCCTAATTTCATTTGACTCAATATCACCTCTCCTTATTTCTCCATCTCTCTTTCCCCTTTTGCTTTACAACCCATTTCCAGCTTTTGCGGTCAATAACAAATCATTAGTAAACATTTTTTCTGGACTGTCCTAATTTCATTTGACTCAATATCACCTCTCCTTATTTCTCCATCTTTCTCTTACCCTTTTTGCTTTACAACCTATTTGCAGCTTCTTCAATGTTATTGTTTGATTGATTGCCACCCATTCCCTCCACATATATTTCATGACTTTCCTCTTTGGTGCTTATTTGCTTGCTTGCCATGTAGCCCAAATATTCTGCTACCCACTCGCCCAGTCAACCTATATTTCTCCTCCTCTTTATAGCATGAGCACAATCACCTCGCGACTATTTTT
>NW_021439655.1:0-846 GCF_001605985.2 Dendrobium catenatum | reverse complement strand
GAAGAAGAAAAAGAATGTCAGACGAATCCTTTCACTATAGATGTCTGGGACGTCACAATGTAGGGGAGTGGTGTTGATCATATAAGGGGTACAGGTGAGGGAGGATTTTCTCCCATTGTAGTTGGGTAGCACTGATGTGATATGGGGATGAAGTGGCTGCAGATTTTTGGGGGACACCAAGGTCAACTGAGGGGCATTAATGATGGAGCTCGTGGTGGAAGGGGGAAGGATAGTGATCAGGGGAGATGCATGGCTCTCCAAAGCCATGCTATTACTTAAAACCATGGTGAGAAGCATACAATAGGTGGGGGAAGGTTATATGGTGGAGCTATATAGGCTGAAGGGGATCAGATTGGAGGAGGGTGGGGACATTCCTCTTTTAGTGCAATCATTGATTCAATAATTCAGCGAGGTTTTTCAGCCACCTCGGGGATTGCCACCACCAAGGGAACAAGAGTATGCTATCATCTTGAGGGAAGGTGTGTCACCTAGCGATGTAAGTGAGCCGAGCCCGGCTCGAACTCGACTCGTTAAGGAGCTTGCGAGCCGAGCTTATCGAGCTTCGAGCTCGAGCTCGAGCCTACAATCGAGCTCATATGATAAACGAGCTCGAGTTTGAGCTCAACCTGACTCGACTCAAAAGCTTATTGATGAGGATATCGACAGACGCTACCGACATGTTTATCGCCGGCGAAACCGCAGATCGACGGCCACGATTCAGTGCCTCTACTTTTGATTGAGATGACATGATGTATTTTATTATTGTCTTGTTTTGATTTACTGTTTTCCCATTTTACCCCTGTGGGGAGTATGTTTCTTTGTAGCCCAGAGGGCAATTTAGTCTTT
>NW_021439654.1:0-1413 GCF_001605985.2 Dendrobium catenatum | reverse complement strand
CCTCCACGATTCGTCGATTCCACGGCTCCACCCCAAAACCAGAGCGTGAGAGGCTGAGAGCGAGGAGAACGAGAGAAACCGAGAAATGAAACCCTAGAAACCTCTCGAAGTCTCGAACAGGCGAATAGAGGAAATGAGGAATAGGCGGATCCGCGGATGAGGATTGAGGCGAACTCGGGATTTAAGATTTTATATTTTTATTAAAACGAGTTTCGCGGGTTATTCGGGTCGACCCGCGGGTTGACGGGTTGACCCGAACCCGACCCGAATATATAAACGGGTCAATTCCTTCAACCCAAACCCGACCCATTTCTTTCACGGGTTGACCCAAACCCGGATTTTCCGGGTCTGGTTCGGGTCGGGTTGGCGGGTCGTGTCAGGAATTAACAGCCCTAGGATATTTTTAAATTTGTCATAAGATATTGGTTCATGTTTTAGTTTCAATATAGTTCAGTAGTTATTTAAATGCATTCAATATCAATATATATTTTTGTTTCAGTATAGTACTTCAATTGATTGCAATACAATTTTTTTTGTTTCAGTTATTGATTTTGTTTTAAGCTACGATAGCAATGTTAGCTCGTTCATGCTTTTGCTTTTGTTTTTAGGCTAGGTAAAAGGTAAGGACCATGCAAAGTAATTTTGGATATCTGATAGGAAACACTTGAAAATCTCAAGTATTTCCTATCAATCTTCGAAAAATAGCAAGTATTCTCCACAAAAATCCACACAAAACTAGGAAAACAGTAGATAATTTGTAATATTTGATGAAAGGGAAAAGGAAAATTACAACATATTGTGGGCTCCAAAAATGCGGCCACAACCTCCCTTGCTGCTTTTCGGGTGAGTTTTAACGAATTAACTTCCGAGGTAAATTTTGGAAAAACAGATTAGGATTGTAGATAAGACACTATCCATAGATTTCAACCTCATTTTTTGAGGATTTTATGATCTGAGTTCTAGTTTCCTATAGGTGCAAGCCCTATAGTTAATTACCCCTCTCGATCACGAGAGAGAACTTTCGATTAAGGCTACTCGTCAATCAGATACATAGAAAGTACATGTTATCTAGCATATAGTAGTAGCATGGGCTTGGGTATTGGAAGTTTTAATATTTAAAATTAGAAATTTCACCACCTTGCACTTAAAGTGGATGGTGGGGGAATGGATGATGGACCCGATCAAGATCTCATGGTTCCGTCGTCCCGAGCCATTGTGGTCCCCAGCTTACTTAGTCACCTGATAGAAGGATCCTTGTCGACATGCATGGGTTGCTTCGTCTAATGGTACCTTGTAGACCTAGGGTGGTGTTTGTCTAAGGGGGCAACTTTGAATCAACCTTAGCTAATAAAGAGCTCTATGACCTATCAATTATATCCTATTAATTTATATAAAAAGGATTTTATGCCATTG
>NW_021439653.1:0-216 GCF_001605985.2 Dendrobium catenatum | reverse complement strand
CCTAATCTTCGTCCCGAGGAGAAAGTATAAGCATCCCAAGTGGCATCTTCTCTTCATTAAATTTTAAATCTTAAATCCGTCTCTAGGTATAAGTCCTCCTACGGCATCCTATTGACATCTTTGAAGTTAGGAGTAAGCATCCCTAGTGGCATCCTAGCTTCGTCCCGAGGAGAAGTATGAGCATCCCTAGTGGCATCTTCTTTTCATTAAATCTTA
>NW_021439652.1:0-430 GCF_001605985.2 Dendrobium catenatum | reverse complement strand
GGCTGAATCTGAACCATGGATCCTTAGATCAACGGTTTCGATTCAGCCTCGCTGGCGAGTTGCACGAACCGAGCCCTATAGGCATTTTTGGGCTCGTTCTTTCGATTGGGAGAACCTAATCGTTTTAAATTTTAAACATAAGTGCCCTTAATGAACAGAAATAATGGGGATATATTTTGATAACTTAAAAATCATTTAATTAAGAGCTATTTTAGACTAAGTGTCCTAACCTAGGGTTTAAACATTTCACCTAGATTTTGGACGGTTTGAGCCGTTTATGGAATGGTTGCATTTGTAGTCTATCCACGCTCCATTTTGTAGAAGAACCCTTGAGCTTCTAACGCCTGGATCGAGAGGAATACACCTTAGACGGAGTAGGCCTTTGGTTTGGCCGGAAACTCGCCGCCGGCGAGCTTTGACCGGCTTGATT
>NW_021439651.1:0-363 GCF_001605985.2 Dendrobium catenatum | reverse complement strand
ATCACTTTATTTCATGCTATTTACATATCTAATACTCAAAACATTAATATTACATATCTACCACTCATATACAACTTTAATATCAAATATACCAATCCTATAATTCATTTCTACCATTCATACCATCTTATAAACTTTAATATTTCACTTCATGCACTCAAATTTGCTCTATGGGTGGTAGTCATGTAATATTAATATTTTGGGTGATAGATATGTAAATAGCATGAAATAAAGTGGTATGTATGTACACATTAAGGCTTCGTTTGAGATGATTTTATTTCTGCTTCTTAAAACAGTTTTTGAGTACAAAAATTAATTTTTTTTGCACCAAAAAACTGCTTTAAGAAGCAGAAAGAATGCCAT
>NW_021439650.1:0-212 GCF_001605985.2 Dendrobium catenatum | reverse complement strand
ATAATAAATTTAAAATTTATTTTATGATAAATGCAATGTAATTTGAAATGCTTATGTTTTTTCTGTTATGAATATTATAAGAAATCAACTACTAAATAGAATTAGTGATCAATTAATTGACAATAGTTTAGCGAAGAAATATTTGATTATATTTGTTGCGTCCTGGAGTATTCGTAGCAATAGAGAAATATATAGTTTAAAGTCTTAGCATT
>NW_021439649.1:0-675 GCF_001605985.2 Dendrobium catenatum | reverse complement strand
GGGTTCTCTGCCTACACTAGGAGAGTGTGAAAGGACGAAGGATCTCTGCCAGCACTGGGGATAGTGTAAAAAGATGACAGTTCTCTGCCGCATCAGGTAGTGGTGGAAAGAGTATTTATAAAGGATTCTCCGCTTTGCTGTTGGTGCAAAAGGAGAGTCATATTGGTATTAGTGAAGTACTCAGAGGGTGCCTCCGGGGAGTGGATGTAGGTATGGTTTTGACCGAACCACTATAAACCTCGTATCTTTATTTTTTTATTGCCTTTTATTTTTGTGCTTTTACTATTAAAACTGTGGTTGAAAAACTTTTCTACAAAACTCACTAAAGTTAGTTTTCATTTCCAAATTTTAAGAGGTTAATTTTTTTTTAAAATTACCAATTCACCCACCCTCTTGGTTAGCTGCTGGGACATAAGCTTAGGTTTAACAACCTAATTAATAGTGAACGAGTTTCAACAAACCTTACCTAAGATAGAGTTAGTTGTGCTAGTAAATCATCTAAGTGTGTGTATAAGGTTGTGTGGCTTCAACAAATCTTAGACTTTATCATTTGAATTTGTTTATAATTAAATTATTTGTTTGAGATCATTAAAGGTTAGTTTAAATTCAATTTTTTGTGTTTAATTAGTTTTGGGCTTATTTTAGAGGTTCTTTGATTATTGGAATTATTTAGTG
>NW_021439648.1:0-299 GCF_001605985.2 Dendrobium catenatum | reverse complement strand
CTTTAATTTCTTAAAGTAACTCCTCCATCGCATGTACATTTTACATCAGTATCACCCGTCAGTCTTCGGAAGAGTCCAATGCTAGCGGCTGTCTTTTTTTTTCTCCTTATTTTTCTAACCGCCGCTTCCCCATTCTCTTTCTCCTATTGGCCGAAAACTCCACCCAAACCCTAGGCCAAAAGACACCCAACCGCCGGCCCAATCCCTTTCCCAAAGCCGTCGGCCATCATCCATCCCTTGGCTCCAAGATTCAAAATCTAGTATTCAAATCCTTTCCTAAATTAGCTCCCTTTAATTTT
>NW_021439647.1:0-231 GCF_001605985.2 Dendrobium catenatum | reverse complement strand
CTATTGGAATATCATCAGATTCAATAGGTTTTCCATCCTTGATTTTTTAAAGCCTATCTAACTTCGATTTTTATTAATACGCAGATAAAAATAGAAATCTTTATTTTCATTTAGGGTGCTAAGGTCACTACAGTCAATCTTATTTTCACAATCTTCATTAAAAAGTTTAGCAAAATATATATATTTTTTGGGGGCATTTAGGCCATTTAAGACAAACTCACACACACAACG
>NW_021439646.1:0-264 GCF_001605985.2 Dendrobium catenatum | reverse complement strand
GACCACTACACTTGCAACCTTCAACAATACAAGCCCATAACAAGATCAAACTGATTATATAGCTCAAGGGATTATGAAATACCTTAATCTTTATCATCATCTTTTCCAATATCAATGTTTTTATAACAAAAGACTATAAGTGTAAATATTAACAGAAGTAAACAACTAAGCAAAGAACGTATATGTAGCTATATTCAAAGAGTTTAAATACAAACTTATTTAATTCCCAAAGACATTCACATTTATTTAATCTATAAGAATAGA
>NW_021439645.1:0-520 GCF_001605985.2 Dendrobium catenatum | reverse complement strand
AAACTTGGGATAAGTGCTCATTCAGTGGTTCCTTCCACTTTTTCAATTCATGATAGGAATCCGATGGAATTAGGTTGATCAAGATTAAATCATTTTTATTTTGTTTTTATAGTCAAGATTATAGAAGGATAATTGAACTGTTAGACATCATGACTATTATATATAATAATTTTTGGGTTATTTCAAATCATGGATATTTGGATGAGTTGAATTATAATTATATTTTTTGCTATTTATATTGTCGGGATGAAATTAATGGGCTTTAGTTAATGATTAAGAAGAAAGAAAGATATAATTCTTCTAATTTATATCCCAAGGCATTATATTCGTGGACCACCTTTGTTGTGTCTAGTGAATAGGTTGTTAGACCTAAGTTAATGTCCCAAGGCAACTAAGAGGGGGGTGAATTGGTATTTTTAAAACTTAAACCCTCTTTGAAAAAGTGATAAACCAAAATGAAAATTTTTTATTAAATTTTATAGAAAAAGTTTTTAAACCACTGAGTTTTTTAAGCAAAAGT
>NW_021439644.1:0-308 GCF_001605985.2 Dendrobium catenatum | reverse complement strand
AAGAATTGTTTATGCTCTTGTGTGGACTAACATTTCAGGAAAATCGAACTCCAGACTAAAGAAGACTTCAAATCAAATTAAGCATGAGATAGTTTGTAAATTGAAGTTTATATTTTTCATTGTACTGAGTTTGAGTTATAATTATAATTGAGTAGCTTAGCACACACACACTTTGGGAGATCTTTAAAAAATCATACTGATCGTACAGGATGAACTAAGTTCATACAAGACAATCAGGTCAGTTATCCATTTGGAAGAACAATGGAATGAACAGGAAGTGAGAAAATTTTTCTATGTCCTGATAGTCC
>NW_021439643.1:0-213 GCF_001605985.2 Dendrobium catenatum | reverse complement strand
ATTTGAAAGAAAATTTGGAGATAAAATTAAATCAATTTGTAAGAAATGATGTTTGGGAATTAATTGCAAGGCCAAAGAATTAAAGTGTTCTTGGAACTAAGTAGGTATTTAAAAATAAAATAAATGACTCAGGAGTTATTGTTAAAAATAAGGCTAGATTGGTGGCTCGGGGGCAAAATCAAATTGAAGGGATTGATTTTGTGAAAACTTTTT
>NW_021439642.1:0-455 GCF_001605985.2 Dendrobium catenatum | reverse complement strand
ACAACACAAACACGGTGAACGGGGATGTCTTCGTCTAACTCCTCTGTAAGCAAGTCATCATCGGAGAGGGTCTGACAAAGGGCGTCTATGTACGGACCCATAGGAAAAAAAATTCTAAGGGGACTAGAAGCAACAACTGGCTCCACTCGAGCCGGGGTACTACTATCAACATCTACTGCATCAACATCCATCTGAACTGCTGCCGTCACTGAAGGAGTTGTGTCAACTCGACGGATCGTCCCAACTGTCTGCTCCGTCTCGACAGGCTCATCCACCTGTCGACGTCTCCAAACCCATCTACTACAACGGAACCCGGTAGGAACATCTAACTGAGTGGAGGGGGCAACGACAACTGAACTAAGCTGGGGTCGGACAGGCTCTAACTGTGGACGACGCCCATGACGGCGAGGGCGTCGTACAACAGCAGGGGCACCTGCCTGAGGTCTATCAGTGGG
>NW_021439641.1:0-402 GCF_001605985.2 Dendrobium catenatum | reverse complement strand
TTCAGTATTACGATAGTTAAGTAACCAGATGATTTTTTGCCTGTGTGGATTTTGTAAGGTTATCCTATTACTATAAACAGTTGATATAGTAATTATTAAATTTAGAGAATTAGAGAGGAAAAAGGCTTCATTTTATTACACAAAACTATCCCTATTTATAGATTTATAAAAGCAATTTGGGTGGACGGTAGAGTGTGGACAGCAAGTGAATGCTTCCTAAATCTTGCCCAAATGGTTACTAATTGGCGCAGGAATTAAGTGGACAGTAATTTCAGCAAAGCGTTAAGTAACCTAAGTGTTTTGGGTAATGTCTTATGGTGAAGGCAGCACCTAAATAGTGACGAAAAGTTCTCTAAACGATGTCTAACCTATGTTGCACCGATACACCTATTTATGAAGGCG
>NW_021439640.1:0-296 GCF_001605985.2 Dendrobium catenatum | reverse complement strand
TGATAGATTCTATTATAATTTTATTTGGCCGCTACTTTCTTATAGATTTCTCACTAATTTTTAAAAAGTTATGTTATGAAAATCTATTTTTCGCAAATCATAATAATGAAGCTATTTTCATCACAACAATTTCAAAATCAATTTCATAGAATGTTACAGTAATCTCAGATAGACTCTTAGTTAATCAAGTACCTACAAATGTAATGCTCAGGAAAGCAAAAGATACACGTCGAGTTCCATCACTCTGCAATTTCTATCTCTCAGAGTTGATAAAAGTTTATTTATTTTTTAAAATG
>NW_021439639.1:0-1518 GCF_001605985.2 Dendrobium catenatum | reverse complement strand
GATCTCAAAATGGACTACGCCGTTGCGACCAGGACATTGGCAATACCCTAAATTCATTATCAATTTATCCAATTTCAATATTCGTCGAAATCGACACGTAAAACGGAGTACTCAGCACGCAAATTGAGGAAATTGCACACAAATCGAGACGATCTTTGACCTAATTAAGACATCTTGGCTGTTAGAATTAATTCAACATTGACCAAGCACTAATATGGATTTTGATTTTTAAAATATTTAGTAAAACCAGATGCCATATTGAGAAAAGAAGGTTAAATCCATTAATAAGCATTAAAAATTTTCCTCATTCGTCTCTCTGTCGCTACTGGCTTGAATGTACGAGTTTTTTCCGTCAAAATGAAATTGAGAGGAAATGTCTGGCCTCCTCTCAGTCGTTTCTCTTCATTAAAATGAAATAGATGATGTCTTCTTGGGGCTGGCTACATTGAACCAATCGCTCTATCCGTTCCCTGCTCTCTTCCCCACCAGCAAACCCGTCCCAACCTTCAACTTCCATCTCCAGCCAACGAAGCCTCACACAAGAGGCCTTGCAACCTCTTCCTTCAAACGCCTCAAGAAGCTCTTCACGTCCGATCTTCCCTTGCCATCTCAGCCTTTCTCCAACTCTATACTCCAGCCCAAAGTCCATCAGCCTCCCGTTGACTTCTTGTAACCGAACTCCTCCAAACGTCCAGAAAGCTTTATTTTCTTGCATAGAATCAGCAGGTGAAGGCTGCTAGATATATACAGTCGTTTGCTCTCCACGTGAATTTTCTATTGAAGTTTTTTTTATTTACTTCTTTATTTATTATTTTTTTTTTTTTGCTGTGCTGAACCCATTTAAAAAAAAAAAGAAGCAAAATCATTTTTTTTTTTTTATGGCCATCTACAAGTTCCAACTGTAGCCCTCTAAGATGGCCATCGATAAACTCAGCCTTCACTTTCATATAACGACAAAAATATATATATAAAATAATGGAGTAAAAGCTGGGCCTTCCTCACTTTTTCTTCTCCCATTATTATAGTTTCTTTTCTTTAAACCACTACTCACTTCAAAAAAAAAAAAAACTGCATGTCAAAGTTTAATCCTCCTCCTCTCATTATTTGTCTTTATTTGGTTTGTGGCTGTCACTGTTATTATTACATATGCTATGTTTATTATTAAGATATGGAATGAGTTGTTGGTTATTCTATTGCTAATAATTTGTTGTCATCTTATTATGTTAACTGTTGTTTAAAAAAAAAAGGGGGATAGCAATCAAGCTGCGGCTTTTCCATTCGGTATTTGATTAGTATTAATTAGTACTGCTAACTAAACTTACATTTAACATTATGTAGGCATATATTTATGTTATAACAGTTACTTGTATCATTTGTTTTGTTTTTTTTTTTTTTTATGTATGTATTTCTAATTGTAACTGTTATGACTGTTAAATATTTACTAGTTATATTAATGCCATATATATTTGTACATATTTACAAGGGCATCAAAAAAAAAAAAGAGAGAAAAAAGAGCTT
>NW_021439638.1:0-212 GCF_001605985.2 Dendrobium catenatum | reverse complement strand
CAAGATACATAGCGATGTAATTAACTTCCTTAACATTTACAACCCTTGAGTCTGGATGATCTATGCACACTTCTGTGTAGTGAGGAGTTGAATATAGCTCATGAAGCTACACATGAATTACATTCAAAAAATATTTGCTTTGATACCAAATATATTGCAGCAAAAAATGTAATACGATGATGTGATACAATAGTAAGATTATCTTCACCAAT
>NW_021439637.1:0-446 GCF_001605985.2 Dendrobium catenatum | reverse complement strand
ACGATCTAAAATCGTCCTGGATGATCCTGAGAGGAAATTCAAATCAGAGAGGAACAGTAAGGGAACGAGGTCTCACAATATATAAATTAGATATAGAACACTTTCTCTATAAGGCATGTATATTAATAAATACGAGATAATATATAAATTGAGGTAAAATGACATAATTTACAGGCATGTATAAATTGATGATAGACCCATTTCATTGCACTTAACATGAGTACAGGAATGATATAATTTATTGATCCTTTATATATCTATTGTTCACTTATTAAGAATTACATTTCTTACATTAATTTTTATTGCACATATGAGATGATATTATTCACATATTGACTAATACATGTTTTCACAATTATAGATTCATATTATTATTAATTGAAGGATTACATACATATTGCGTTATCCTATATTGATTACAATTGTAGGTTATGATAACCAACTAA
>NW_021439636.1:0-266 GCF_001605985.2 Dendrobium catenatum | reverse complement strand
ATTCAATTAATGCTCTAAAAATTTCCAATATGCTTTAAGCTTTTAATTTTGACTCATTTGGGCTCAATTTAGACCAATTTTGATGTCATTGGGTGCGCCTTACTGGGACAGTTAACTTGATTGTAAGTTTATTGAAATCGGAGTTCAGATGGTCTCGAATTTAATTATGAAAGATGCTAACTTGAATATGCCTCAAGATTCATGCTCGATAAACATGATTTTTTGGTAATGTATCAAATTTAAATTTAAATTATTATATAAATAAA
>NW_021439635.1:0-259 GCF_001605985.2 Dendrobium catenatum | reverse complement strand
ATTACTATCGTACAGTACGATGTGACAAAAACAAAGATATCGTCCAGGACGATATCCGGGACGATCATACTTTGTCTCTGTTCATCGTATGGTACGATCGAGTTCGTACAGTACGATGTTCAAAATTTGAATTAAGAGATTTCTTTCTTCCTTTCTTCCTGAGTCACTTGTGATCTTCCTGAAATGTACAAAAGATAACCCGGTCTTGAGTCTTCCTTTCTTCCGAGTCACTTGTGATCTTCCTGAAATGTTAGTGCTC
>NW_021439634.1:0-301 GCF_001605985.2 Dendrobium catenatum | reverse complement strand
AACTAGTGGAAGGTACGTGGTGAATTTCGACGCTTCTCCGAGAAGGTAATTTTCTTCCTTGACTCATTTACTTTCAAATTCTATTTCTTTGAGAGAAGTTGTTCAAAGAAAGAGATTGTGTCTACTTATCGCCATCCACTAGTATTCGTAGGAATTGTTACTTCTTTGCTTTTGGATCTCGTTGTTAAACGAGGGTTATGTTAGAAACTATCCCGCATGCATTGCTTTAATTTTCCTACGTGTTTTGATTCCGTTTAGCATCTCGTGTAGTTTGGCCTAAACGGAAGTGACCGTTTATTAG
>NW_021439633.1:0-236 GCF_001605985.2 Dendrobium catenatum | reverse complement strand
CTGGTTAAAGTCCGGCAGAGCAAGCACTGGCACTGTCATCATGGCCTTCTTCAGCTTCTCAAAAGCCACTGAAGCTGCTTCTCCCCATAAAAAGTTATCCTTCTTCAACTGCTCTGTCAGTGGCCACGCTATGGTGTTGTATCCCCTCACGAACCTCCTGTAGTAGCATGTCAATCCCAAGAATCCTCTGAGCTCCTTCAAGGTCTTGGGTTGAGGCCATGCTAGCATTGCCTCTA
>NW_021439632.1:0-239 GCF_001605985.2 Dendrobium catenatum | reverse complement strand
AAAACCCCCCCAGAAAACCCGCCGACTCACCCACCCGCGCCCCTCCTTGCCGCCGGCCATGCCTGCTGCCGGCCCAGCCAGTCCAACGTCTCCCCCCTGAATTGGCTCCTCTTCCCTGGTAGCATCCCGCCGGCCCCTCTCTCATGAGATTTGAATTTCATGCTTTGATTCTTCATTACTTCTTTCCTAAAATGATCCACTAGATTTAGGAATAGAATTAAATGAGATCCCATATATTT
>NW_021439631.1:0-534 GCF_001605985.2 Dendrobium catenatum | reverse complement strand
GGTTGGATAAAATGGGTTTACCTTATGTTAGAATTTAGTTTTTTATTTTTTTTTTTACTCTGTCATTCCTTAACTCTGTTCTGCTTGTGGTTTAACCTGATGAGCATGGTTCTATTTTATCTCGGTTCTGTGATGTGTGGCTTTTGTCTATGGATTTTATGTTGTTCAAACTTACCTGGTGTATTAAAGTTTGGGGCTTGAACTATGATTGGAATTGTTGGTACCCTGATTTAAACCTCTTGCAATGCTCTTCTATTACGGGAAGTCTCATTACGGGTTGGCTGCATTGTTTGATGTTAAGTTGAAGATGGCTTTGTAGGTCTAGATGGTTAAATTATTGAGGTTCGTCAGACATCTAGAGGGTTCTTCTAAGTTAGGTTTTAAGTTGGCCTCCTTGGTTGGCTTTCTTATTGTTTGTTCTCAGTTGTGTTTATCTTTTTTCCTTTCTCTGCTAGTTGTTTAATGGGATTTGGAAGTGTAATTCTACTACCATTTTTTTTATGATGACCTTTGGCCTGAAGTTTCTTGCTATTA
>NW_021439630.1:0-304 GCF_001605985.2 Dendrobium catenatum | reverse complement strand
AAAAAAAGTTATCCCAAATGAAGCCTTAATCATCAGTCACATTGGTCATCATCATTTTCGCCTGAGAATCAAATGTTTGCTGTGAATTAAAATCAAATATTAAAAATATATATATATTTCTGTCTGAGAATCAAATGTTTGGTAAACAAAATTTGGAAATATTACAACATGCCTATTTCTTTTATTAAATACCTCAAATTAGTTCTAAAATTAGTCTAATTATAGATCAGTGTCCATAATTTTGTTTTTTTTCGAAAGCAATTATACAAAAAATAAACAATTTTCATTTACCAAAGCCTTCCTA
>NW_021439629.1:0-220 GCF_001605985.2 Dendrobium catenatum | reverse complement strand
ATAATTTTCTTCGCGGATAAAACCCGCTTCTATAAGCTTCTTTGTCTCTACAATCACCTGTTCTTCGATTTTCAATCTCATTCTCCTTGAAGCTTGTTTTACAGGCATTGCATCGTGCTTGATGGCTAACATGTGAACTGCCACATCAGGGGATAAGCCGGACATCTCGGCATATGTCCAGGCAAGCAATCCCTGAATTCACAAAGAAGCTCTTTCATTT
>NW_021439628.1:0-320 GCF_001605985.2 Dendrobium catenatum | reverse complement strand
ACAAGCACTTTCTGATGAATTTTGGATATTGGCCATCCAAGAAGAGTGGAATCAATTTGTAAGAAATAAAGTTTAGGAATTAACCTCAAGACAAAAAGATCAAAGTGTTGTTGGAACCAAGTGGGTGTTCAAAAATAAAATGAAATGGATAATGCTAAACCTATTAGTACACCAATGAGTTCCTCAGTTCAGTTGGATAAAGACCTTATGGGAAAATCTTTTGATCAAAAGAAATATAGAGTGATTATTGGATCTTTGCTTTGCTTGACTACTAGCCGGCCAGATATAATGTTCAGTGTTTGCTTATGTGCTATATTTCA
>NW_021439627.1:0-321 GCF_001605985.2 Dendrobium catenatum | reverse complement strand
AGCTTTATCTTTTAAAATTCTATGTTTGTCCCTTGGGGTTCCAAAATGGCTTTTGGAATCCCAAGAAAATGTGTTTTCCCATGCCATGGCTCCTTGGCTTCCACGGGTGGCTGTTTTCCGTGCAAGGTTCCTTGGTTCTCACGATGGTTGTTGGTTTTTCGAGCTTGGGGAGTTTTCCCGTGGCTTTGGCGCCTCGGTTCCGTGCGGTTCCTTTGGTTCCCGTGGTTGCTCCTTTGGTTCCTGGGCTGGGCTGTTTTCCATCAATGCATGGGGGGATTTCCGTTCTTGTGTTGCTTGGATTCATGTGTGAATTCAATGCCG
>NW_021439626.1:0-289 GCF_001605985.2 Dendrobium catenatum | reverse complement strand
TTCCTTTATTGAGTCTATTGTATTTGGTGTGGCTCCTGATGTTTTGTAACTTGGAAGTTTTTCTGTTGCTCCCTAAAGATTTCTATTTTTGATAACATCGTCTAGGATGATATTTATATCGTCCTGGACGATCTGTTCAAAGCAGAAACCCTAATTAGGGCATCCTCATTAAGGCAGTCGTCATGAGCTGATCGGCCTGGATGATACCTGTATCGGCCAGAACGATAGTCTTAATTCAGAAAGAATCAACTACCATAATCAGTTTAGGAATTCTTTGTTTTAGGAAATC
>NW_021439625.1:0-617 GCF_001605985.2 Dendrobium catenatum | reverse complement strand
GAGAGGGAGAGAGGTAGAGTGAGAGAGAGAGAGGGAGAGAGAGGGAGAGAGAGAAAGAGAGAGAGAGAGAGAGGGGGAGAGTGAGAGAGCGAGAGAGAGAGGGAGAGGGAGAGAGAGAGCAGGAGAGAGAGAGCAGAACAAGAGTGAGCAAGAGAGAGCAAGAGATAGAGAGGTAGAGAGAGAGGGAGAGAGAGAGAGGGAGAGAGAGAAAGAGTAAGAGAGAGAGAGAGCAAGAGAGAGGGAGAGAAAGAGAGATAGAGTGAGAGAGAGAGAGAGAAAGAAAGAAAGAGAGAGAGAGAGTTGAATTTTGCATTTGCATTCATCAAAATCAGTTACAACGCGACCCAAAAAAAGATCCCCCCACTCCTAGGTGGGGGCCAAAAAACTATCATCCTCAAGAATGGACAAAAAATCTTGAGGAATACCTATGGTATCCATATCCCCAATTTCCCAAGTAAAAGAGTTTTCCACCGCTCGATGAGCACAAAAATGAGCGGCCAGATTAAACTCCCTATACACATGAACAAAAATAACTTTATGGAAAGACCTCAACCAATCGAACTCATGGACATCTTCCTGTCGAAGCTTCCACAGCGCCCGATCCTTAGTCTTTTGCA
>NW_021439624.1:0-356 GCF_001605985.2 Dendrobium catenatum | reverse complement strand
AAGCTTAAATAAAGAGCCTTAGGATTTTGGGGCATTTTTGAGGCGGTTCTAGGGCTTTCTTCATGCGATCGCTGGGGAGCTTCTTTGTCGGTGCTTTCAAGGTTTTTTCCTACTTTCATTTGGGATTTTGTCCTCATCTTTTTTTTTCTCTATTTTTTGCTTTGATCTCTATTGAGTTTTAGTTCCTCTCCTTATTTTTTTGGTTCTCCGTGTGGTTTTATTTTGCTTTGTCTGTCTGTTCTGGCCCTGTGGCTTTCTCTTTTGCTTGGGCTCTTCTTATGAGGAGTTGGATTTTTTTTCCTGGTGATTTTAGATTTTCTTGGTTTATCTCGGTCATCGACTTTCATGGGTTTGGG
>NW_021439623.1:0-220 GCF_001605985.2 Dendrobium catenatum | reverse complement strand
TTTTAGGAAAGTTCTTAATTTAAATCTATTTGAATTTAAAATTCAAATTGGATTTGATTAATTACTTTCCTAATTCCTACACCCAAATTAATAAGCCTTAATCTCTCACATTAATTGCTCCCCCCTAGCCCTTAATGCCGCCGGCCCCTATAGGGGAAATCTAGGAATTGTTTCCTAAAACCAAATCCCTACTTTGGAAACAATTCAAACTCTTCCCTCT
>NW_021439622.1:0-202 GCF_001605985.2 Dendrobium catenatum | reverse complement strand
TCGTTTTCGCTCCGTTTTTAACGCACAACGTCTTGATTTGAACGTATTTTGATTCTGCACATCCTGGAGTTTGCATTGCACAAATATTTTTAGTATTTTTGTACTTATTTTGAAAAACAGTAAACTGTATTATTTTCAAATATTTTTTTTTTATGTTTAAACTTTGAAATTACATAACTTTGTCGTTTTAAGTCCGCTGTCG
>NW_021439621.1:0-218 GCF_001605985.2 Dendrobium catenatum | reverse complement strand
ATGGAAGAGATGTTTGAACATATCCGAGCTAAACTTCCCGGTGTTCCAAAATCCCTAAATTCGAGAGGAAAACAGTTCTGGTATCCACAAATATCAGAAATGACAAGTCCACTACAGTGACGATCTCAAAGGGAGTTCTCTTCAAAGCAACGAACTTCGAAGTCCAAAAGAAATCCATCCCCGGTGATTGAGAAAGGGGGGAGTCAATATCAAGACTA
>NW_021439620.1:0-200 GCF_001605985.2 Dendrobium catenatum | reverse complement strand
GTTAAATGACTTATTATTTCTAAATTATTTTTAAAATAATACTTATTCAATTTTTATACACTATTTTTAAAATATAAAAATTATATACCGTGTCCAACTCGTGTCCGTGTCCTATATTTTCAATAATTGACGTATAAAAATTATAATACCGTGTCCAACCCGTATTCGTGTCCTATATTTTCAATAATTGACGTGTCCGT
>NW_021439619.1:0-1368 GCF_001605985.2 Dendrobium catenatum | reverse complement strand
AAAAAAAAAAAAAAAAGAATTGCAAACAATTAACATAGCAGAAATATATAAGTACTTCTTCAAGTCAGACTGTATTATTTTTCAAGCTCAATAAACTGAAATTGTACCAAACTTAGAATTAGAATCATAGCTCAACTCAAAATACTTTGAATCAATTCTGAACTGACTCAAAACTCTGAGAGTTTAAGTTTTGAGAAAAATTACCAACCTTAGTAAGTAGGCAAGTGTTAGCAAGAAAATCATCTAAAATAGAAAAAGCAGCAATTACCAGTTTGTGATAAGAAATAGTCGAGCATCAATTAACCAGTTTGGGATGAGTTTACTAGCTGCACTTAAACCAAATTCAAGGAATTGATCATGCATAAGAAGACTTAATGGAACTAAAAAAGAATAAAATTTTTGTGAAATGCAATAAGGAAATGAACAGACATAGCTGGTTCATTCAAAACATAAGAAAATTCACTCCCTTAAGGGATGCGACAAAGCCAGAGGTAAACAAGAAATAGCATCGTTTCCAGTCCATAACAGAGACATGAATAACCAGGTATTAAGGAAAGAAAGGGGAAATCCAGTGGCTTTCATTTAACCCAAAGAGGAAAGGACAGCGTGATTCCATTTGACAGAGAACAAGAAGTCAATATGTGCAGATATCAGTCTATAGAGAGGAAGGAGCATTTTGCTGAATAGAGAGAGAAGAAGAGGAGTTTGTGCGATCTTGTTTGAGGAAGAGAGAGAGAGAAGAGGTGCAGATGTTCACCTTCAACATTGTTTTCGATGATGTTTGACACTTCCAAGATTTTCTTCTACAATGTTCAACATCTCCGAATTTGTATTTATGACTGTTGGATGCTTTGGGCACTACATTATACACCTTCAACGTTGAATTTGAAAGGGAGGCTAGAACCCCTTCCTAGAATTTAGAGTCAAATTTTAATTAGATTTTAATTATAATGTTATATACCTAAATTTTTAATTCTTTTAAATATTAACGAGATTTCTACAAGGATGTTAGTGTAAAAATTGGACGAAACTTTTAATTATGTTCGAGTCGTCCTAGAATTTATTCTAAGATATGAAAATTTTACAAAAATATTAATCTAAAGTTATTTTATAAGACATTAAAATTTTCAATTTAGAAATCTTTCAAAAGGCATTAGCTCCAAATTGATGTTATAATTAAGAAGTAATTGCATCAAAACTCTTAAGAGTAGAAAAAGAGCAAATCAAGATATAATATTTAGTCAAATAGGAGAGGAAAAAAGAATGAAATTTTGATTTTAATTTCTTTAGAAAATCAAATTGATAAGAATTTATGTACATGTTTGATCCTATTTTGATGTGATACCACATGCGAAGGAGCTTGTTAAG
>NW_021439618.1:0-2168 GCF_001605985.2 Dendrobium catenatum | reverse complement strand
AGAATACAACGAGCTTAAGATAGATTACTTCCGATGTCATTATGGCACTTAAATTCTAAATGAACGCTCTAAGATAAGGGGAATCGATGTGAGTCGTTCGATGGAGCATTCTGAATTTGGCTTGTATCTTCTCCATATTTATAGAGCATGTCACTCACAAAAATTTATAAACAAGCCCATACTCTCTTCATGAAGGGGGCATTTGGCTTTGGAGAGAGCTCTAAGACTATAAGGATCCTAAAGTTCTAACAAAGTGTCACTGCCTGCGAACTTGCGTCGAACCACTGCCCAGTCACGGATCGCGATTGGACCACCACTCTGTTGCAAATCGACTGACCACAGCTAGTCTGCAAATCACCGGTGGACCTCTGACCACCGTCGCCAACCAACTACGGTCTCTCCTATAACAACCCAAACTCTTAACTATCGAGATATTGTCCTCTTTAGCCTAAGAGCCTCACGAATTTTATCCTGTTGGTGTAACTTTCTAGTATGTCACTCATCCTAGAATTGTTATGGGATGAGCACGCTTAACTGTAGAGTTTCTTACAAGAATTTTAGCTATTAAGCCAAAAGGTGTCTTGATATTTAAGAGTTAACTTTCTTTTACTTAAGGGTTTTCATAATCTCCCCCACTTAAGTAACTGACATCCTCGTCAGCATCTGTATCCCAGAATCATCCACAAGGTAGCTAGGACTCTAAGGGTGGTCCCTACAAGTTCAAGTGGTGGCTCCCGGCATGTAGCACTTTATCCCATACAGGATTCAAGAGGTGACTCCTATGACGTAGCACTTTCTCATGTATGAAACTTAGCTCTCATCTTTTAGCGGGTGTATTACTTTGATATCATTTGTTACACACAAACTTTTACTATCGAGATATTATCCGTTTTGACCAAAGAATCTCACAATTTTTTTTTCTGTTGGTGTAACTTCCCAATAGCTCACCCATCACAGAATTGCTCTAGGATGAGCACGCTTAACTGCTGAGTTTCTTAAAGAAATTTCAGTCATTATGCCAAAAGGTGCATCGATGTTTAAGAGTTAGTTTTCTTTTACTTAAGGGGTTTCACAATCTCTCTCACTTAAGTAACAGACATCCTCGTTAGCATTTGTATCATAGAATCGTTCTTCATGCAAATACTTTAGATGTGGCCCCTACATGTTCAAGTGGAGGATCCTATCATGTAGCACTTTGTCCCATATAAAGTTCAAGAGGTGGCTCCTATGGCGTAACAATTTATCTTGTATGACACTTAGCTCCCATCTTCCGGGTGATGTATTACTCTGATACCATTTATAACAATTCAAACTCTTAACTATCGAGATATTATCCACTTTGGCCTAAGAGCCTCATGATTTTATCTAGTTAGTGTAACTTTCCAGTAGGTCACCAATCCCAAAATTACTCTGGGATGAGCACACTTAGCTGCGGAGTTTCTTATGGAAAATCTAGTCATTACACCAAAAAGCGCCTCGATATTTAAGAGTTAGATTTCTTTTACTTAAGGGGTTTTACACCTCTAACCTCTGTTATACACTAACTACACTACACTTAAGAAGAATTTTTATAAAATCGATATGAGATCTACAAGGCTACAATACTTTATAACATAGAATGCTAGTCATTAAAAGAGAAGGATAAAATTAAGTGTTGCATATATGAGGATGCTCAGTTAGATGAGTGACTTTACTCTTAGACACAAAATGAGAAATGAGCATATACATGAAAACGTTGGAGTCGCTCTAGTGGAAGAAGATATTAGAGAGAGTCAACTTAGATTGTTTGCTCGCATAAAATGTTGGCCTTCTGATGATCCAGTTAGAAGAGTAGATGCAGCTTTTGTTAAAAAATATAGATGTAGACCTAAAAAGACTCTATTAGTCAGTATTAGAAATGAGCTTTTTTTATAAGATTTAAATGAGAATTTGAGAATTCATATTGCCGACCCCAAATAGTGAGATAAAAATGATGTTGTTTATATTGTTGTTGTTAGAAAACCAAAATTTAAATTGTGTTTATTAAAGAAAACATAATTTAATTTTCAATTTTAGCAAAATTTTTTTAAAAAAATGAGTTTTCCTTTGATCTTATATTTCTTGTAAAAATTTTGATTTCAATTTATATTTTTAATATTGTATAAAATTTTATTTAATTATATCTTTTA
>NW_021439617.1:0-365 GCF_001605985.2 Dendrobium catenatum | reverse complement strand
ACAATCCTTTGCTCACCCAATCCCACCCACATCACCCAAACCCAACGGCAAGCATAGCCACCCCCTCCCTTGTGTTTCCCCTCTTTGCTTGTGATGAAACTTGCCATTCGAGACATTCTAGATTAGGAAATTCCTTTAATTCAAATCCAATTTAATTTGAATTTGAATTGTTTCCTAATTCATGAATTCTATTTTGGAAAGTTTCCTAATTGAAACCTATTTGAATTTAAAATTCAAATTTGATTTAAAAGACCCTTTCCAAATATTCAAATCCAAATCAAACAACATTAATTGCTCTTCATAAACCCATCCCTCTCTCATTAATGCCGCCGGGTTAGGAAATATTTCCTAAATCTCATCCTTTT
>NW_021439616.1:0-253 GCF_001605985.2 Dendrobium catenatum | reverse complement strand
CTTCCCTAGAGTCTCTTGTCCTTGGAAGGGTTGGGAGAGATAAGTTTCAATGATCGATCGAGGTTCTCTACCTGCTTCAGGAGGAAGCAAAAGGAGTGGGGTTCTCTGTCTTGCCGGGGGTGGAAAAAAGGAGATGTTTTGTAAGGGCTTCTCTGCCTAGTTGTGGGGCTAAAGGAGAGTCACGTTGGTAGAGCAATACTTGGAGGGTGTCTCCTGGGAGTGGACGTAGGTCAAGTTGACTAAACCACTATAA
>NW_021439615.1:0-270 GCF_001605985.2 Dendrobium catenatum | reverse complement strand
TTGACAATATTCCTCTTAATTTTCAGAAATCTTGCATGTCTACATTTTTACAATCGATTGACTATCGCATGCGGATGCTTGTTAAAGAAGGTTACTCACCTCCTTTCCATGAAATTAATGACATTAAAATTGAGCTTCCTTTTACTGAATAGACTTTTGATGATAAAGATTTAGCACAATATAATGAAAAATGTTTGAACTCTTTTTTCTGTACTTTAAAATCTAAAGATTATATGTGTGTTTCTACTTATGCTACTGGTAAAGAGATTT
>NW_021439614.1:0-391 GCF_001605985.2 Dendrobium catenatum | reverse complement strand
TCACACTTGCTCTAAAAGACAAAATGAAGAAGAATTCATTTTATACTTTCATACAGTTTTAAGGGCCTTATATATGAAAGACACGAAAACCGTCTTAAAAACTGAAAATTTTAATTTTGATTATCCATGATCGTATAGTCCGATCGACGATCGTACGCACAAACAATTCAAAATTGGCTCTTACGAAACAATTTCGTACTCTGGATAATGTACTGTATGACCACATATCGTACAATACGATCAATATTAATCAAACCATGTTTCATTTTGTACGAAAAATGGACGAGTCCATTTTGTACTATGGAAATTATTTGTATGATATTAGGATCGTACAATGTGAACAATTAAAAAAAATTACCTGTTTGAATGGATGAAAAGATACACAAACATT
>NW_021439613.1:0-358 GCF_001605985.2 Dendrobium catenatum | reverse complement strand
CTAGAAACCTTGATCTCCTCCCTCTACTTCTTTAATCGCCTCCACAGAAACTGAATTTCCATCAGATTTTGGGTTATAAAACTCTGAAATTATTTTCAGATTTCTTAAGGGAAGATTTAGAGCTTTCTCTCCCATCAAGAGAAACTTCTTTCTCTTTGTGACTACTCAAGAGATGCAACTTATTGGCTTTGATGGAAGCCATGGGTGAAGATTTCGAAGGCATCGAATGGAGGACTTCCACGCTTCCTTAGCAAAGGTTCTCCTTATCACTTGCTTCAACTTCTTCTAAATCTAAACTCTCAATTGGTTAGATTGTAATCAAGAAAGCTCCTTCAAATTTCTCTTGCCAAGCTTAGTC
>NW_021439612.1:0-213 GCF_001605985.2 Dendrobium catenatum | reverse complement strand
TAAAAATCATCTAACACCTAGAAAAGGATTCCTTAAATGGCTTGAGTTATAATGCCTCTTCTTAGATTTTGGCTTTTGATCAAATGTTAATGTCATCCTAGTTTTCTTAAATGTATCCAATTCATTTTGAATTCTCAAGTTAGTGCTTTTTAAGCCATCATTATCAATCCTTAAACTTTTCTCCATCTCTTTAGAATTCTTAAAATTAGATTC
>NW_021439611.1:0-216 GCF_001605985.2 Dendrobium catenatum | reverse complement strand
AGCGGAGGCCGGGGCCGAATTTTCGGAGCCCACAGGGTTCCTCTAGCTTTTTTAGAGGAAAATATCTCTAATAACAAAATCTCTCTTGAATCATTGGTTAATGTACACTCTAAGATGACTAGGATTTCAACAGGTGCATACGAGAGTAAGATCTATGATGAGATTATATAAATATGTACCATAGATAATGCCAAAGAGCAATTCTAATGCTAGCAT
>NW_021439610.1:0-235 GCF_001605985.2 Dendrobium catenatum | reverse complement strand
CCGCACGATTGTTTGTCTTGCCATGGTCGTGATCGTCACGACTAACAAATTTTTCATCAACCACAAATTAATTGTAATAAATTTGAACAATTGTTGATTGGATTAATTGTCATGCAATTGAATTTTATAGGCAATATTAAATTTGATAATTTAATATAAAAAAAATAGAAGATATATATATAAAAGGCACGTAAATAAAAAAAAAAATATTATAAAAATATAAATTATAGTTATT
>NW_021439609.1:0-308 GCF_001605985.2 Dendrobium catenatum | reverse complement strand
CCGTATCAAATGAACATGAACGAGTACTTATCGAGCCAAACCACGAGTAGTTTGTCGAACGCTCAGTTCGTTTGCAACCCTATTTATATTCACAATTCTAATGAATAATAATAATAAGAAATTATTGGGTCATTGTTACGTTGTGACCCACCATCTCTTATTCAATAACAACAACAACAATATTAAGTCTTTATCCTACTACGTCGTATTAGCTTCATGAATCATTTTCTTCATTATATTTTATTAAGAGTTAAATTCTCATTTAAACTTAATAAATCTAATAAAGAAAGATCAATTTAAAGAAAGGC
>NW_021439608.1:0-264 GCF_001605985.2 Dendrobium catenatum | reverse complement strand
TAAAGCCCCGTACCTAATATCAATAGCTAGGATTCAATCAAAGTATAATTAGGAGGTAAAAACTCATGCCCTAGCCGTGGTTTTTAAATTTGGAATCCAAAGAATCAATTAGAGCCTTAAATGGCCTTTAATTGGGCTTTAATAGGTCATCTTGACCTATTTAAGACTTGGGTTAACCAAGTTAATGGTTGACCTGGTCAACCCAGTCAAATAGGTCAAAGGGGATGTGGATTTGAGCCAAGGAAAGGTTTGAATGCATTCAAA
>NW_021439607.1:0-390 GCF_001605985.2 Dendrobium catenatum | reverse complement strand
TTTTTAACGAAAAAATACCTTGCAAGTCTTTTATTTCGTCTTGGAGGACATGAAATGGATATTTTCTTTTGCAGTTGACATTATGTGATGCTCTGAACGCCGCATTAGATGAGGAGATGGCAGCTGATCCAAAAGTTTTCATAATGGGCGAGGAGGTAATTTTTTTTTAATGATGTGGCTGACCTTGCATCTCATTTATTTTCAATTTTCTAATGGTTTTATTTCCCGGTTTAGGTTGGAGAATATCAAGGAGCTTACAAAGTTCTCTTGAATGAGAATTAATATGATGGAATAATTTCTGGTGGAATTCAATTTGTCATAGCCGAAATGCCCACTAAATGGACTCTGGAATGGTATCCGTAATTCTAGTTGGTGATGATCAGCATCCTC
>NW_021439606.1:0-281 GCF_001605985.2 Dendrobium catenatum | reverse complement strand
GGTATATTGAGTCCATGCCCACTTGTGTTAGTCAGGTGTGGTTACGTTGATCCAATGTCCCTATATAAGTTTCCTTCTCTTATCGATCATGATATGATAGTTGTTTTTCCTTTGTTACTTATATATACCCCTCTGTATAAATATAACTTCAAAGGATCTCTTCTACTTTTCGCCAGTCCGTGGCCACGACGATGTGTCCTCTACCACGTGATGTTCGCCGTACAAAGTATGAGATCATCCTTAATATTTGTATGTAAACACGCCGTAGGAGTGTTTCTACT
>NW_021439605.1:0-200 GCF_001605985.2 Dendrobium catenatum | reverse complement strand
TGCTGGGCGAGGATGACAGAATTGCCATTTTCTCCTTTGGATGGCAGATTTCCTGGGTAGTTAATTTTGCAACCAAGTAGAAGAGAGCGGCAATTCCTGAGCCCTTGGGTTTCTATTGGAACTCAATTGTTTCAGTTTTTGTTTGTCGTCTTTTTTTCTATAGGTGTTCAATTCTTATTTGCTGTATAGAATTAGGGAGT
>NW_021439604.1:0-203 GCF_001605985.2 Dendrobium catenatum | reverse complement strand
TTTTATTTTTCAAAATATATATATTTATATTTATAAGTATTTTAAAACTATTTTAAAACTACTTATACATAAATCCTAATTTTGGGAGACCCGCTATCGTATGAAATTTTATACATAGATCTTATGTGTGAAGAGCAATCATGGGGGAGCGGGTTAGTGAATGGTTGAATCTCAATCATTCACTAATCCTTTCTTTAGGTGTC
>NW_021439603.1:0-225 GCF_001605985.2 Dendrobium catenatum | reverse complement strand
CAGAATCTCTATCCCGCAAAATGGCCGTGCCGGATATAAACCTCGCAGACAAAAGGCCATGGCTAGACGGAGAACTGGACTGCTGCCCCATTAGTACCAATTTAACACGTTTTTCTTTCCACTCAATGGTGTAAGTGTTAGCTCTTCCATCATGGACAGCTCCGCTGTGAAATTGCCAAGGTCTTCCGAGTATTATATGGCACACGTCCATGTCAAGGACATCAC
>NW_021439602.1:0-322 GCF_001605985.2 Dendrobium catenatum | reverse complement strand
CAAAGCCTCCAACGATAGACCCATTCATAAAATCTTTTAATGCAACACATTCCACAAAACATTCCAACTCACTTCCACTCTCCTAACAAAGTGTCATAAGCAAAGAAAAGGAAAACACTATTCGGCCTTTCTAACACAAATCTGACAGAAAACCATTGAAATCCACGAATGCATGCTACTTTATATGCTAACGGAAGAAAATTCACTTGTAGTGACATAAACTAGCCTCCAACATTAGACATCGCTCATATATAAAAAAAAAAAAGATTGCATGCAATTGACATTAACCCTTATCATTCTATTAGCATGCAAAGAAACTAGA
>NW_021439601.1:0-453 GCF_001605985.2 Dendrobium catenatum | reverse complement strand
TCTTCTAAAAACAACGAGAATTCTTCACAAAAATCCGATCAAAATCACAAAACAGTAGATAATTTGTATTACTTGATGAAAGCAAAACAGAAAATAGCAAGATACACTTGATCCTTTAGGATCGATCTCTCCCAAATCTCTAGACGCCGCTAGAGCCCAAAGAAAACCTAAATCTAAGAGATCTCAAATTTCAGACAAATTCAAGATGCCCTAAGCTTAGGAAAACCAACTATTTAATACATACAAATCAAAAGGAAATCCCAAACAGTCCCTACATTCAAATTTCCCGCTCAAAACCCTAAAATTCATTCCTAAACGGCTCCGATTGGGTCTTCGGACCCCCGGACCGCCCGATCTCCGCAGGCGGAGGTCCCAACTCTATTGTGAAACGCCGGTCCCGTGCGGACCAGCTGTATCGGTCTAACACAATCACAACAAACTGTGATTAATATG
>NW_021439600.1:0-479 GCF_001605985.2 Dendrobium catenatum | reverse complement strand
CTCATATTTAAAATGATAACATCATTATTATATTAATTTTTAATAATATTATTATTTATTTATGCCATCTGATTCGACCTCAGTTTGACTGATTGAACCGATTAAAGCATAAACATTTTCTTCCTCTAGTTTGTTGTCCAATTTGATTTTCACAACCTTGCTTCCACCTACCTTTAATTTTCTTAAAATAACATCCTGTTGTCTACAAGCTTAAATAATTATTTAAGGATAGTATTTATTAGCAAATATTTTCGATCTAACACATATTCATGATGGAAATGATCTCCTCAATAGGTGCCACATGATACTGTTCCTACTCCTACAAATAATGCACCTCAAATAAAACATTCATACAATGCATTTCTAACTCTTTGGAGAAGAGCTCTTTAGAGACTAAGAGAATTGATGTAGCATATGGTGGAGATCAGAGGCATCTTATAATGTGGAGAATAAGCTATATAGTGAAGATACTTGGTTGA
>NW_021439599.1:0-250 GCF_001605985.2 Dendrobium catenatum | reverse complement strand
TTGGCTATTGTCATGTCAATCCATAATTTTAAACTTTGTGTGTATTTGTAGGTTGTAATGGATGTAGGCTGTGGGACAGGCATTCTTTCTATATTCAGGGCTCTTGCTGGTGCTAGAAGGGTAATATCGGCCATAATTATTCATCAATGAAATTTATATTCCTTTTTTGCTGATTCAATAACGAATCATTTATGAATTTGACATCAATAATCTGTGATACGCCCTTTATATTTAATTGCTGAAGTTACCT
>NW_021439598.1:0-297 GCF_001605985.2 Dendrobium catenatum | reverse complement strand
CGAGTACCGCTCACTTTCTGCTGCAGCCTCCGAAGTCATCTGGTTACGTCGTCTTGCCACCGAACTCCAGCTTCCGCAGCTCTCACCAATAACCATCTATTGTGATAACACGTTGGCCATGGCTATCGCCAAGAACCCTGTTTTCACGCTAGAACCAAGCACATCGAGATCGACTATCACTTTATTCGTCAGCAAATTGGATCCGGCAACATTAAGCTCGAACATATTTCCTCTAACGATCAAATTGCCGACATTTTCATCAAGCCGTTCTCGATTACTCGGTTCCTTGAGCTCCGA
>NW_021439597.1:0-286 GCF_001605985.2 Dendrobium catenatum | reverse complement strand
TTTTATAGTATCAATAAAAATATCAAACAAGTATATAGAAAAATAGATTAATGATCTGTTTGGGATGTCTACAGTTTTTATTAAAAATTATTATAAAATTGTTATGTGGAAAATAACATTTTTGAAAGCTGCTATAAAAAATAAGTTCATGGCATAAAAATATATTGAAAGCTGCAATCAAATTGCACTATGAAAAAGAAAAAGCAGCAAGAAAGTTGTTTTAAAGAGATTCTAAATTAAATTATTATAAACATTAGAACTTCATTATGATTCAATTTTAATTAAA
>NW_021439596.1:0-256 GCF_001605985.2 Dendrobium catenatum | reverse complement strand
TTAGGCTTGAATGTAGGATGATTGAATGTAAAACCATATAAAATCTTATTATGCAATATTTTTGTTTATAACTTGGATTTATTTCATTGCATATTTACTTAATTGTCTGGACTTTAAATATTAACTTGTTGATTAAAGCAATTCATATTCATGTGCTCTTGTGTAGAGTATAATAACTCATTTGTGCTTAAATTTGTTTGCATATTTGGCATTAGATCTTTGTAATCACCATTGTACGTTGAGTGATAAAATTTGT
>NW_021439595.1:0-224 GCF_001605985.2 Dendrobium catenatum | reverse complement strand
CTATATGTTACTACAGAGAGCGATAAGCTGATCATCAATCAAATACTGATCGATCTTGGATCCTCCGTGAATTTGATAAGTTTGAAAGCACTTAGATCCCTTTGCCTTGATGTGGAACACCTAGGACCAGATAAGTTAATGGTACATGGTTTCAACGAAAAAGGGCAGAAAACCCTTGGATCATTCTTGTTCCCTCTTGTATTTGGAGAGCTCCACACATAAGC
>NW_021439594.1:0-420 GCF_001605985.2 Dendrobium catenatum | reverse complement strand
GAGAACATCCATGAAAATGTCCAACTTCACACAGAAAAAAATTAAGTTTAGCCTTTTTTTAGCTCATCCAATAGCTCAAAGGCAAGGAAAATGTTATCTATTGAAATCCTTTATTAACAAAGCTTGCTTGGTAGGGGCGTATGATATGTGGTATGAGATATGTTGGCCAAAATCTTAATAATGATCTCGCAAAATGTGTTACAAAATGGTATTGATTTAAACTCTGATATATATGAGGCATGGGGTGCTTTGGGGCTTTGGGAATCAAATAATTGAAGTAGCCTTTGCTATCCTTGGGAGACGAGAAAATCTAAATAAGTATTTGACAGCTTTGCGGATGAAAGGTCCTTCAATAGCCCATCAGGACCTGGGGATGAGCCTTTAGAACGAGAGCCCGAGGTGTGGGCGAAAAGCAATACC
>NW_021439593.1:0-218 GCF_001605985.2 Dendrobium catenatum | reverse complement strand
ATTCTAAATCTGGGATTAAAGGCAAAACGGATAAGAAACGGGATTTAAACTTCGTTTGGAATATTTTTAGTCCACTGTTTTTTATGCTTCTTTCATCAAGCTTTTTACTAGAAAACTGCTGTATCAAACAGTAAGATAATTCTCCCAAACGAAGTCTTAAAGTTGTTATTTTTGCTGTTTGGGTGGAATTATGCTAAGTCCTGTTTAATTTCTGCATC
>NW_021439592.1:0-925 GCF_001605985.2 Dendrobium catenatum | reverse complement strand
TTTGCACATGGGCTTAAACTAGGAAGGATTTCAAAATTAATTATAAAATATGGTTGCATAAATAATTCACCTCTCTAATTGTTGTATCATCATTCAATGATGTCAACCCCAAATATGAACTAAACATAGAAAACATTTTATATCTTCCATTATTTTATGATGAATTAACAATTCTTTCAATTTATAGTATATTTAGAGAAAAAAATATTATAAAGCATTAATATGTGGTTGTGAAAGATTTTTTTTTCTTGTAATTGTTTCTTTTTTTTCAAACATGTTGATAGCGATGCCATGTAAAGTTTTGGTGGAGGTCATAACCATTAGAAATTATTTAAAGGCCCAAAATTTTTATTTTGAACAAAAAGCTAAATAATGTGTAGAAAGTTAGATCATATGTAAAAATTGGATTTATACAATCAAATTAAAATATTTCAATACAAAGTTTGGATTAATTAATGATCCAAAAGTCCTAGTAAGACAAAAAAGTCAAACAATATCAAATTTTGACACGTGATTTAAAACAAATTTCTTATTTGTTAAGAGGAATTGTTTAGTCAAGAATAAAGTTTCCAAAAAAAAATTTCATCCAACTTGATTTATATAATTCATTTGATCTTGTTTAGGTGCCACTTATATTAGCATCTTATATAAAATTGTTAAATTTATATGCTTAAGTTGATTTTTTAATGACCATGATAACAAGCCACCACTTCTTTTGATATTAGGATTAAACCATAAGCCCTTATGTTATATTGAAGAAGATTGTTTAGTAATTTTTGGTTTCTAGTATAAATTTAGCTTTTATATGTTACCAAAAATTGTCTTGATCGGGCATGAATCTTGAGGCATATCCAAGTTGGGAGCTTTTGAAATCAAATTTGGGGTTATCCAAACTCCAATTTTAGCAAATCTATAGTCAAATTGA
>NW_021439591.1:0-285 GCF_001605985.2 Dendrobium catenatum | reverse complement strand
TTATAAAAATCGAATCTTGGAAGACATAAATTCATTTTATAAGTTGACAATAAAAGCTCTCGAGGATAATAGGATACCCCCTAAACTTGAAGATTTTACAAATCCTAAATTTTATCCTAAATATAAAAAATCTCTTAGAAGACAAACAAATGGTAGAAGACTTAGGAATACTTTTCATAATGTTAAATATAATAATTATGGATTAGTTAGACATATAGCACACACCTGTACTTTGAAGATGAAATCTCATTTGGTGTGGAGACCTAAAATGCATAAACTTAGACA
>NW_021439590.1:0-450 GCF_001605985.2 Dendrobium catenatum | reverse complement strand
CCTATAATCTCATTCTTTCTGGCTGATTTTTTATGTGTTTTCCCTTTATTATTACTTTTTTTTTTTTGGAGATTGGATTCCTATCAAATTTGTATCATAGCACCTTTTTTGGGAGCTATGTCGGCTAAGAGGTTAATGCATTGGAGGAGAGGCTTGATGAGGAAGTTGAAAATCTGAAATTTGAATTAAGGTAGCGAATTTCAACAATTGAGAGCAGATTTTCAAATCTAGAAGATGATGAAAAGGAAGTTAGAGTTTTAAGCAAGACACTATTGACCGGACAAGAAAATAGGGAAAATCCTAATATAGGGATGATGATGGACAATCGGGAAGTGGAAATTTTGGGGGAAGAAGAGGAGATGCCACCTTTGTAGCCACTTCTAAGGAGGGGAACAGGTAAAGGGTATGGCGGATGAAGAAATTGGGATGATGAAGATCGGAGAGCTGATT
>NW_021439589.1:0-245 GCF_001605985.2 Dendrobium catenatum | reverse complement strand
AGCGGGCGGTTCCTCGTCATAAAAAAAAAAAAAGAAGGCTTAATGGGGGCCCATATCCAATTGCAGATCAAGGTGATTGAAGATAATAGAATCTTAAGCATGTGGGATGCTTAGACATGAATGATGGCTAGTTTAAGCTCAAATCACAAAAAAAATCATTGTGACTCCATGATCAATTTGTATCTCGCAATTATATTTGTTACATTAGTATCATTATCTGATTTCATCCATTAAATTAGCCTCAA
>NW_021439588.1:0-275 GCF_001605985.2 Dendrobium catenatum | reverse complement strand
TTGGCCGCCCCTTCCATCTTTGTGATTTAATTGAATTCCAAATTAAATCACCCCCATTAAGCCACCCAAAATCTGAAATTACTCAGAATTTCTGCACTCCATCATTGGCTTCCCCACCTTGGCCGAACCCCTCTAGACCACCAACCCGTGACCACCTCTCTCCCCCAATTTCCCGGCCCACTTCCCCACTCCCCTCTTGTGCTCCCTCTACTCAACCCTATCATGAATGGCGGATCCGGAGCTAGAATAGGGACTTGTGTTCGACGCTCACGGCA
>NW_021439587.1:0-222 GCF_001605985.2 Dendrobium catenatum | reverse complement strand
GCAGACATTGTTTGCTTGCATGATTGTTTTCATGCATCAAGTATTGCATTGATATGCATATGAATTGACATTTCACCACCTTAAACGATATATATATATATACATATTACTTGACTATTATATGGCTTGTGATGAATATAAGATGCTTAGTTGGACTCTTTGAATGAATGTTAGTAGTTTCACATAATCCAATGTCTCTTTTTATGTCCCATGTTTACAAAT
>NW_021439586.1:0-241 GCF_001605985.2 Dendrobium catenatum | reverse complement strand
ATTAAAGAAATAAAAAGAAATTAAAAACACAAACTCAACTCGAGACAAAATGACGACACCCTAAAGTTGCTGCACTTGGAGAAGAAAGATATAGGTGGAGTGGCACTTGCGGAGAGACGAAAGAGGTTAGAAGCCCGAGAAGAAAGGGTGGAAAGAGCCCGCAGAATTTCCAAGCAACCCGCAGGTTAACAGATTTTTTTCCAGAAATCACATATCACATTCACTATTTCAAACATTACAA
>NW_021439585.1:0-250 GCF_001605985.2 Dendrobium catenatum | reverse complement strand
ATATACAACTTAGACTCAGAGTACCATACAAACATGAAGCTGGTCTGAAAGGACTAGAGAGCAAGGTGATTCAAGTAGGTATAATATTCCTAAGGATAAAAAAGTGATATTTAACACTCATGTTTATTTCGACTTTGGTTCTCAGAATAAAGTGCAGACAGTAATGTTATTGCTATCTCATTATGATAAATAAAACCTAAGAAATATGAGGGTTTTCGTGTCTGAGAGGGGAAAAAACAGAGATTCTGCT
>NW_021439584.1:0-494 GCF_001605985.2 Dendrobium catenatum | reverse complement strand
AGTCTTAGGGATTTGGTACTCTAAACACAACACTTCTTTTAAGATTATTGGATATTCTTACTCTGATTTTGAAGGATGCAAGGTGGATAGAAAAAGCACTTTAGAAACTTATCAATTCATAAGACAGTCTCTGGTCTCATGATCTAGTAGGAAGGAAAACTCTATTGCACTCTCCACTGCTGAAGTTGAGTACATTGCTCTTGGAAGTTGTGTGGCCCAAGTCCTTTGATAAAAATAACAGGTATTGGATTTAGGATTACCTATAGGCACCATCTCAATCTTTTGTGACAACATTAGTGTCATATGCATCTCTAAGATTCCTATCCAACATTCAAGGACTAAGCACATTGACATTAGGCATCACTTCATTAGAGATCATGTGAGTAAGGGAGACATTAAGTTACACCATGTGACAACTGAAAATATAATCAACTAGCTGACATCTTTTCTAAACCAATGACCTTCGACACTTTCAGTTCTTTAAGGACCAGATT
>NW_021439583.1:0-254 GCF_001605985.2 Dendrobium catenatum | reverse complement strand
GATCTGGTTCTCTGCCGACACTTGGAGAGTGTGAACAACCACGAGTTCTCTGCCCACACAAGCAGAGTGTGAAAGGACGAAGGGTTTTCTACTCACACTAGGAGAGTGTGAAAGGATGAAGGGTTCTCTGCCCACACTAGAAGAGTGTGAAAGGATGAACGGTTCTCTGCCGATATTGGAGGAGTGTGAAAGGATAGACGGTTCTCTGCCAGTAGTTGGGATAGTGTAAAAGGATGATGGTTCTCTGTCGCACC
>NW_021439582.1:0-245 GCF_001605985.2 Dendrobium catenatum | reverse complement strand
GGCTAGGTGTTATTGATTTAAATGCCTAAATAAAATATCTTTGCAACATTGATGTTTATGTTTTTGATTTTTGTAAATTTTTGTGTGTTTTGAATGTATTTGTTTTTTAGTGTAAGTTTTCTGTGTTTTTTTTTTTAAGTTTGGTTTGATTTTCTTAATTTAAAATTCAAAAATTGGAGAAAATCGTCCGGGACGAATTTTGTTCGTATTGGACGATGTGAGAAAAATTGGTTTGCGTGCATTTT
>NW_021439581.1:0-224 GCF_001605985.2 Dendrobium catenatum | reverse complement strand
GTAAAGGTTCATTACAGTGAGATGAATAAATCTCCCAATTGCGTCGATGGACGAAAATCGCTTTGCAACCTCCAAATCTGAATTTCTCTTTATTCTCTCCTCACAAATCTTGCTTAATCTCCCTTAAAAGTCTCTATTTGCCAAAATGTGAAGGGAAAAATGTTTTAAAACTTTTCTTTTTAATTAGTGACATTATCTATTTTATTAAAATAATAATTTAATAT
>NW_021439580.1:0-305 GCF_001605985.2 Dendrobium catenatum | reverse complement strand
GAATGATACCACATTTGTCGTACATCTTCTACTAGTATGTCAAATGGGTTTGTAGAGAATTTCTTTGTAGAGCATAAGAGGCAATTCTTATCACTTACAATTTGATGGATTGAAAGTCATAAGATAATCTTATGTTTATTACATTTGATTATTTACTTTGATGTATCCCCTTGGAGTTTGATCGTTGTATTCAAGTTATACCCATTACAACTCCTCCAAGCATATTTTGTTAGCAAATCAGCCTCCCATTTGCATGTTTATTAGTGTCTTCATTCAAATTGAGACGATTATCATTCATTCGCCAT
>NW_021439579.1:0-479 GCF_001605985.2 Dendrobium catenatum | reverse complement strand
TTTTTATTAGTTTTACCATTATTCAATTGTTGATGATACTTTTGCTTTTTCTTTAGAAAGCTTTTAAATTGTCTTATCATTAGTGTTATATCATCATCATCTTTTGGTATGAAAATGTCACTTTCATAATTATTTGCTTTTATGGTTATAATTTTCTCCTTTCTTTTCTCACATACACTAATCTATCTTTGACTCACTCATTGCTCATAGGCAATGATTTCTCCAATAAAGTTATTAATTGAATAAATATTTTGTTCCTTAGATTCAGTAATAGTTGTTATTTTAGCATCATAGGAATTAGGTAGACAAAATAAAATCTTGTTAACTTTTTTAAAATTTATATGTTCTCTACCTAAATCATGCAGGGATGCAAAATTTAAGTGAATCTAATCTATACTTTAGAAATTGACTCACTAAATTTTATGTGAAATAGTTCATATGCATGGAGAAAAATCATTAACCTAGATTGTTTCACTTCA
>NW_021439578.1:0-318 GCF_001605985.2 Dendrobium catenatum | reverse complement strand
TAAAGTCATGGGAGAAGATGATAAGGTCTAATTATATCGATGTTGCGATCTTCGAGGAAATTTGTTGGTCCCATATATGATAATTATTGTCATTATCACGTTATTCAATAAAAAAAGTGGTCACTATAGGCCCCAATTAATTTGAGGGAAACAACTACTTGCTCTAGGAGTCTTGGTAGGAGAACAAATCAAAAAAGGTAGGACACTTAAGGTAATTTATTTTTAATTAGTTTCCGTACAGTTCTGTTTGATTTGATATTTGTTCAGTTCAGTTCTGTCTAATTTGATCTGTCCGTATCTGTTCTGATTTGATCTGTT
>NW_021439577.1:0-323 GCF_001605985.2 Dendrobium catenatum | reverse complement strand
GGTTAATTTTAGATCCAAGATGAACAAGACACCCTATAAAATCCTTTAGGGTAGGACACCCAACCTCTCTCACCTATGTGTCTTTGGATATAAAGTGTTCATTTTAAATAATGGAAAATCTCTATTAGAAAAATTTGACCCAAAATATAAAAAAAGAGTCTTCATAGGATACTCAAATGTTTAAAAATCTTTTAGAGTTTTCATTAAATAGACACTAGTGGTAGAGGAGGCCCCTCATGTTGTATTTGATAAATATGATAATTCTTGAGGGTCTAGGGTAGAAGAAGAAGTTGTAGAAATCACCCAAGGAGTAAAATCTATAA
>NW_021439576.1:0-1041 GCF_001605985.2 Dendrobium catenatum | reverse complement strand
GAGAGAGTAAGAGAGAGAGAGATAGAGAGAGAGGAAGAACGAGCAAGGGAGCGAGCAAGAAAATGCAAGAGGGAGAGAAAAAGAGAGAGAGAGATCGAGAGAGGGAGAGAGAGAGATAGAGAGTGTGTGTCTGTGTGAGAGAGAGAGTGAGAGAGAGAAAGAGAGAGAGAGCAAGAAGAAGAAAGTGAGAGAGCAAGAGAGAGAGCAGGAGAGCAAGAGAGAGAGAGGAGCAAGGGAGAAAGCAAGAGAGTATAAGGAGCAGTGGTGAGAGCAAGAGAGTGCAAGAGAGAGAGTGAAAGAGAGAGAGAGAGAATGAGAGAGAGAGTGAGAGGGAGAGAGAGAGAGAGGGGGAGAAAGAGAGCAAGAGAGAGAAAAATACAAAGGGAGAGAGATAGAGTGAGAGCAAGAGAGAGAGAGAGTGCAAGAAGAAGCAAGGGAGAGAGCTAGAGAATGCGAGAGAAACAGAGAGCAAGATGGAGCAAGGGAGAGAGAAAGAGAGTGCAAGAGACGGAGAGATAGAGAGAGTGTGTGAGATAGAAAGATAGATAGATAGAGAGAGAGAGAGAGAGAGAGAGAGAGAGAGCAAGAAAGAGCAATTGAAAGTAAAAGAGAGCAAGAGAGAACAAGGGAGAGAAAGGGTAAGAGGGGGACAGAGCCAGAGCGAGCAAAAGGGAAAGCAAGAGAGAGAGAAGAGAGAGAGAGAGAGAGAGGGAAAGAGAGAGAGAGAACAAGATAAAGAGAGCAAGAGAGAGAGAGAGAACAAGGGTGAGAGAGAAAGAGTAAGAGAGAGATAGATAGAGAGAGAGCAAGCTAGAGAGATCAAGGAGCAAGGGAGAGAGCAAGAGAGTGCAAGAGAGAGAGAGAGATAGAAAGTAAGTGGGAGCAAGAGAGAGAGTAAGAGAAAGAGAGTGAGATATAGAGAGAAAGAATGAGCAAGGGAAGAGCAAGAGAATGCAAGAGAGAGAGTGAGAAAGAGAGAGAGAGAGAGAAAGAGAGAGAGAGCAAGAGCTGAACTTTGCCTTTGCATTCCAATTAAAAGAA
>NW_021439575.1:0-309 GCF_001605985.2 Dendrobium catenatum | reverse complement strand
AACACCACAAGGAAGGTGGTTGGATCAGGTATGATTGGAAACCTTAAAATTTTTTCATTAAAAATGTGTTATTAGTAGAAGGCCTAAATCATAACTTGTTAAGTGTTAGCCAGCTATGTGATAAATAATACTGTGCAATATTTTTTCATGCTAGCTGCATATTAAGCCTAAATGAAAATGGTGTTTTGAATGGTATAAGGGTAAATAACGTGTATATGCTAGACTTGAATTGCATTAAAACTCCTACTACTTTTATTCAAAAACTATTTCTGATGAAAAACCTTAGGAGAATTACCTAAAAGAACCTAG
>NW_021439574.1:0-257 GCF_001605985.2 Dendrobium catenatum | reverse complement strand
AGAATCATATTATAATTTATACTTAAAATTTCAATTTATGGAAAAATGAATGCAAATTTTTGAAGTTAATTAACAATTTAAAATATTTTTTAGACATTCATAAAATACTATTTTAATTCATAATCTAAATTAAAAATTAAAAGGGTGAATTTAGCAAAAAAAATATAAATATTTATTCAAAGTTTAATGAATTTATGGAATATAAAATGCATTATATTGTTGTGATCAATGCAATATAACATCAAATTAATTTTGTA
>NW_021439573.1:0-259 GCF_001605985.2 Dendrobium catenatum | reverse complement strand
AATCTAGTGTGTTCTTTCCTTTATTACTTCCGTATTTTAATTTCCGCATTTGGTTTTCTTTGTGGTGACATTGGTTTTGATTTGTGTTTTGATTGAAAGATTTTTTTTTTACCAATTCACCTCTCTTAATTAGCTTTAGGCCAATTCATAGGGCCTAATATCCCTAACGAACTTTCAAGTGGTATCAGATCTGTTTTCAAATAATAAGTTTTTAAAAGTTTTAGAATTTCGATCCATGGCTAATTTTTCAAATCATAAT
>NW_021439572.1:0-1340 GCF_001605985.2 Dendrobium catenatum | reverse complement strand
TTTTCTGGCGATGGACGATCGAGTTGAAGCCTATTAGCAGTCAACGATCGAGTGTAGAGCCAAAAGAGAGAGTTTGAGGGTGCGTTGCAAGTAGCATTCGATCGAGAAGCCGATGACGAGTAGTAGTCTGCCGACGAGCAGAAGTTCGACAACAAGAAGAAGTCCGACTTCGGGTAGAAGTCCGATGAAAATTCGTCGACGAGCAGGAGTTTGACGACTAGTAGAAGTCCGCTGACGAGCAGAAGTCTTACGTCTGGTAAAAGTCCGCTGACTAGCAGAAGTCCAATGTCGGGAAGAAGTCCGCTGACGAGCAGAAGCCCGACGTCGGGAAGAAGTCTAACTTCGGATAGAAGACCGATGAAAATTCATCGACGAGCAGGATTCTGACGATGAGTAGAAGTCCGCTGATGAGCAGAAGTCTAACGTCGGGTAAAAGTCCGCTGACGAGCAGAAGTCCGACGTCGGGAAGAAGTCCACTGATGAGCAGAAGTCCGACGTCGGGTAGAAGTCCGCTGACGAGCAGAAGTCCGACGTCGGGTAAAAGTCTGCTGACGAGTAGAAGTCCGACTTCGGGTAGAAGTTCAACGTCGGGTAGTAGACCGACGAAGATTCGTCGATGAGCAGAAGTCCGACGACGAGTAGAAGTCTGCTGACGACAGGAAGAAGTCCGACGTCGGGTAGAAGTTCAACGTCGGGTAGAAGACCGACGAAGATTCGTCGACGAGCAGGAGTCTGACGACGAGTAGAAGTCCGCTGACGAGCAGAATTCCAACGTCGGGTATTAATCCATTAAAAGTCCTGCAAGAAAAAAGTTCAGCGACAGGAGGAAATTCGACGTCAGGTAGAAATTTAACTTTGTGGAGAAGTTAAATGGAAGTCCCTTGACGGCATTCTAGCGACGTTAACCAAGGATGTAAGACCTATCCGAGGTTGTATGTTAGAGCCTTTGTTCGATGATGTTAACCTCTATGGAAGAGGTCAAGAGAATCTACCAAGAATATGAGACCTTTCGGATGTTGTATGTCGGAGCCTCTGCTCGATGACGTTAACCTATGTGGAAGAGGTCGGGAGAATCCGCCAAGGATGTAAGACCTTTCCGAGGTTGTATGTCGGAGCCTTTGCTCGACGACGTTAACCTGTGTGGAAGTGGTCGAGAGAATCAACCAAGGATGTGAGACCTTTCCGAGGTTGTATGTCAGAGCCTTTGCTCGACGACGTTAACCTGTGTGGAAGAGGTCGAGAGAATCTACCAAGAATATGAGACCTTTCGGAGGTTGTATGTCGGAGCCTTTGCTCGACGACCTTAACCTATGTGGAAGAGGTCGGGAGAATCCGCCAAG
>NW_021439571.1:0-220 GCF_001605985.2 Dendrobium catenatum | reverse complement strand
TGTTGCATTTTTTTTAAATATATGATAGAAAATATTACAGATATATATATATATCCTTTTTTTCTCTTAAATAATAATGCATCTAATCATCTCTCCACCATGTTGATCAAATTAGTATTGTTAGAAGTTAAATAAATGTGGGCCAAAATTTTATTGGAAAAATTATCTCATTTGACCGAGCAATTTGAGGTGGCCCCAAATAGTAGGAATGAAGCTCAAG
>NW_021439570.1:0-563 GCF_001605985.2 Dendrobium catenatum | reverse complement strand
TGATTTTATAATTTTTACTAAAGTGGATATTAATAGAATTCAAAAACTTATGGATTTCTGTTTTCAATTTGAGAGATTAGTGGTTTATCCTTTAAATAAAAGTTGTTTCATTTCTTTTAAGAGAATTTTAATGATCATATTTTATCTATTAAAGATTTCACTAGCTTTACTCATGCTCACTTGCTAATCAAATTTCTAGGACTCCCTCTTTTTAATGGGAGGAGGCAATTCTTTTTTGTTTGATGATCTTATTGCCTCTATCCAAAACAAACTTTTATCATGGGACTCAAATTTCCTTAGCTTTGGTGGTAGATATACTCTTATAAAAAATGTTGCCCCTTACCTGTTTATAGTTTTAAAACTATTTTTTTGACTCAAGCTGTTTATAATAGGGTCTATAAGCTTATTAATAAGTTCTTTTGGAAAGGCACTTCTTCTAGCTCTAAAATCAATTGTGCTACTTGGGAGAAGTGTTTTAGTGTTTTGGATGAAGGTGGTCATGATGCAAATCAGATTTCAAGGAATAAATTTTTAATGATAGCAAACACTTCTTCTTCTCTACG
>NW_021439569.1:0-835 GCF_001605985.2 Dendrobium catenatum | reverse complement strand
AATTATTTTTCACAGTGAATGAAATGGATTACACCCTTATGTTCACCCAAAAAAGAACTTTTGAGCTCCTTCAATTATCTATTGGGTACTGAATGAATTAATGTGACTAAATATGAGCTCAACAACTCACAAAGACCTATTAATAACCCATATAATTCATAATATATCCTTAACAAATTGCATCTATTTCTATTGTTATTTGTTAAGATTATATCAATATAGTAGTTGCCATTGCAGGTGTAGAGTGGTCTACGAAGGTATAGTATCAACTCTATCAGGAAAACATCAGGAATTGTATTTTAAACTTAGAAACCTATTATTTTATGGAGTATGCTATTAGCTTAGCTGAACTCATATTTTGGGAAAATGAGCTTGATATCAGAAGAGGAAATATATTGAACTAAATAAATATTGAAGTTTCGTCATCCTTATCTTTGTTATTCTAAGGTATTTATGATCAAAATTTATGTTTAACAAACTATTCTAAGTAATTGAAAAAGAGAAAAATAAGGCCATAACATGAAAATAGTGCCATAAATAGTCAATACATAAATGTTTAAATACTAAATTTAGCTATATATATACTACTATTATAAAGCGGCTTGAGTTTCTATTCAAATAGAATCTCAGCTTTCCATTTTAATTACTCAAATTAAATCATAACCTTTCATTTCCACCCAAATTTTAAACCTTCTTAATTACTCAAATATCCACCTAACAAGTTCATAAATTAAATTCATAGGATTTTTGTTGTTTTCCTTTTCGGTTCCAATAGCCTGACGTAAAAAAAATTAATATTTTCACCCTTCCTTTTCAATGCCGATTGGTGTCTCAT
>NW_021439568.1:0-904 GCF_001605985.2 Dendrobium catenatum | reverse complement strand
AAATGAGCACACTAAATTTATTATTATTATTATTATTATTATTTAAAAATATAAAACAAAAACAACAAAATAAAATACAAACACATGATATAAAACACATAATTCCAAAAAAAATACCAACCAAATACAAAACAATGGCCAAACATAAAACAATATTACTCCCCATTTTGACAACAATAAAAAGGGACAAAGGACCATTAAAATGAAAGATGTCATCTTAAAAACCATAATAATTAATCTTGAAAGAGATTTAAATAGAGTTGCAATAATAAAGTTAATTACCATAATATGAAAAAGAAATATTCAAAAAGTTTTAAATTAAAGAACAACTTAGATAAGAAAAATTTATCAAGGTCATGATGCATTCTAGACAATTAGATAAGGAGGATTATTGCAACAATGACTAAGTGAAAATTAGTTTATTTCAATTTTCAAAATAAAATATAATTGAAAAAAGATTGATTTGAATTAAAGATTAATAGATAGAGAAAAGATCATATTTAATTTGGTGACATTACACATCTTTTCAAATGTTTGTGGTACACTTTGTGCATCTTTTTCTATTTGGGCTAATTTTGTTTCTCTTTTTATTTTGTGAACCATTGCGCATTCTTTCATTTTTTGTACACAATGTACATTTCTTTTTGATATAATCCCCTTTTTTAATTGGTCTTTCCAAAATAAATAATCTAAAAAATCAAATTTCTCTAATTACAAAATATTTATATTGAAAAAAGAAATAAAAAATAATAAGACATTAAAATTGCAATAATAATATTCAAGTTATGTTTATCTAAAATGAACATGAGATTGATATCTTTAACTTGATCGAGTTATAAGTTAACTTAAATTTTTGAAAAATTATATTTTATACAACAACAACAACATCAAGCCTTTATCCCAC
>NW_021439567.1:0-274 GCF_001605985.2 Dendrobium catenatum | reverse complement strand
CATGCTTGCACAAAAACACTTACCGCCGCCCTATCTCTCCCTCGCCGTTTCATGCTCGCGCTCAGCCTCTCACTCACAATCGCCCTTACCCTTGCCCGCTTAGCATGCTCAACACTTGCCCATTGCACTCATCTATCTCGACCAAAATCCTCTTTTGACACCCCTAAGTAGGTGTTGAGGTTTATGTAGGTAGTGGTGTGTAGAGGTTGGAGTAGGGATAAGGGTAGAGATCTAGGAGTTAGGGTAAGTGTAAGTGTAAGAGGGTTAGGTTAGG
>NW_021439566.1:0-237 GCF_001605985.2 Dendrobium catenatum | reverse complement strand
TGAAGATGACAAGTGAAACTGGGGATAGTCAACCCTCAAAAGGGAACTAGAAAGAAAGTTTGTGCAACAACATCAAAGTGATTAGTGAATATGAACGTAAGAACAAACATCCCTACGGCGTATTTACATACAACCTTTAAAGACAATCTCATACTTTGCATCACGTGGTAGAGGACAAATCGTCGTGGCCACGGATTGCTGAAAAGTACAAGGAATCTTTCAAAGTTATATCTATAC
>NW_021439565.1:0-757 GCF_001605985.2 Dendrobium catenatum | reverse complement strand
AATGGGTAACTCAGTGCATTCTTTTTCCTAAATTTCAACTGCTTATCAATGGATGCAGGACCGATTGGATCTCCGGCGCCAGTGGCTTTCGGCAGGGCTGCCCGCTGTCGCCGTACCTCTTTATTTTGTGCTCCGAACTTCTGACCAAGGCGTTTGCTCAGCACGGCTGTATGCTGGGAATTCGGGTGGCCCGCAATGCACCGACGGTGTCCCATCTCCTCTACGCCGACGACGTGCTGGTGTTTGCCACGGCGAGTAGTCTTAATGCTCGCCGAATTATGGCTATCTTTGATGACTATTGCTCCTGGACGGGCCAGCGGATTAATTGTGCCAAATCCGCCATCCTTTTTAGCAAGAAGTGTCCTCTGTGGAAGCAGCGGAGAATTGCGCGCGAGATTGCTTTCCGCCGGGTCAATTCCCTTGAATATCTGGGGCTCCATTTGGCTATGCGGAAGTTGCTGAAATCTGACTTCCTCAAAGTGATTAAGACGGTCTCGGACAAAATTAACGTGTGGGGCCGCCGGCACTTGTCCCTTGCTGGCCGGATTACACTTATCCGCTCTTCTCTCTTGGCTATTCCGATGTATCTCATTACTCATACGAATGTCCCGAAAGGTGCGCTAAATGCCATTGAGAGAATGGCGAGGCAGTTTCTTTGGCAGAAGGAAGTTGGCAAACGGGGGCTCCATTATGTGTCTTGGACTGATCTGTGCCGGCCGGTTTCGGTGGGGGGTGCGGGTTTTCATGCCTCATCCTT
>NW_021439564.1:0-389 GCF_001605985.2 Dendrobium catenatum | reverse complement strand
TTTAGAGTTTGGAATTTCCTACTACCCCCCATTTTGAGCCTTAAATTTGGCAGGAGGATCATTGAACAAGAAGGGAGGCACAACTAGCAATAATAGTGAGGTGGAGGAGGAGGAGGAGGATGATGATGATGAATGGGATTAATTATTATTTTTGTGTATTTTTGTAATTATTATTGTTTATTTATATTTTATTGTAGTGGAATTATATTCTTGTGTTATCATAATATATATGGATTATTTTATGTATAAATTATTATTTGTATGCATATTAATATTTCATGTTTTACTCATTTTATTTTATGTATGTCATAACACTCTAGGTTATTAATTGAATATAAAGTAGGTGACAATAAAAATAAAAAATAAATCATAACAACTAATGAAATTGA
>NW_021439563.1:0-380 GCF_001605985.2 Dendrobium catenatum | reverse complement strand
GAGAGAGGAATAGAGAGAGAGCAAGGGAGAGAGTAAGAGAAAGGGAGCAAGAGAGGGAGAGCAAGAGAGAGAGAAAGAGAGAGAGATAGAGTGAGAGCAGGAGAGAGAGAGCGCGCAAGGAGCTAGGGAGAGAGCAAGAGCGAGCATAGGAGAAACCAACTTTATCACTTGCACTCTCTTGCTCTCTGTCTCTCTCTCTCTTTCTATCTCTCTCTCTCTCTCTCTTGCACTTTCTTGCTCACTCCCTTGCTCCTTCTTGCTCTCTCTTAAATACAACTTTTCTCCTAACGTTGGTTTGGAAAGTAATGGCGGGGAGGCCAAATATTTTCGCAGTTGTTCGAAGGCTTCTTGGCATTCGTCCATCCACTGAAAACCAGAGT
>NW_021439562.1:0-333 GCF_001605985.2 Dendrobium catenatum | reverse complement strand
GTTGTATAGTAATGTTTAATGTGAGCTTGAATTATTTTTGTTCTAAGATTTTGTTTGTGCACGTTTTATGGAAGGAAGTCCTTTGTTTACGATCTTAGTTATTTTTAGATTGCATCAACTTGGTATCAGAGATTTAGGTTGTCGGGCGAGTCTTTGTTTGACTTAAAAAAGAAAAAATAGATATTTAAAAAAATCAACAAAGAAATTGTAAATATATGTTTGTGCAATAAATGGTTAACCTACAACAACAAATGGAAAAAATAACTAATACCCTGGCTGCACTAAATTGAAAAGGAAAATCTATTTGGAAACAGAATGCGGGATCCAATAATG
>NW_021439561.1:0-213 GCF_001605985.2 Dendrobium catenatum | reverse complement strand
GATCACCTAACAACTATTCGCGATCCAGGCCATAAGAAAAAACCCAATCTAGCCATAGGACACATCATAGCCTACATTCTTGAAACCAAATACAATCTCCAATATCCTGCTCATCACGACCTTCATCCTCCTTTCTACTCGAACAATTCCTTCACAATCCTTCATAGTACTCGTCCCCACCCAGGAGATGGGGAAGGTCGGGGGGCTAGAGAG
>NW_021439560.1:0-285 GCF_001605985.2 Dendrobium catenatum | reverse complement strand
TTAATTTCAATATTCAACTGAATCTCTCTTAACTATTGCATATATCAATATAGAGCCATAACTCTTTTTTCATTGAAAATAATGATATTATAATTGATATGTCATCAAAAAATTATCTTGATCGGGCACGAATCTTGATGCAAAATCAATTTAGAAACTTCCAAAATTAAAATTGGGACCATCCGAACTCTAATTTTAGCAAACTTACAGTCAAATTGAACGCCTCAAAAATACGAACCCAACAACACCAAATTCAACCCAATCTAAGCCCAAATGAGTCCAAAT
>NW_021439559.1:0-3926 GCF_001605985.2 Dendrobium catenatum | reverse complement strand
TTTATTTTTCCTCTTTTAAGCTTTTAGTTTTGAGCATTTTAATATATTAAATATTTTAAGATTTAAAATAAATTAATTAAAAAAATTTAAAGATTAGAGGTCAATTGAGAACATGATTCTTGGTTTCACCAAATGGTAGACAAAATAACCTCTAAATGCAGTGAAATTTGAAACATACGCAAATGAATTCATTTGATTTAAACCTCCTGAATTTGAGTGCATCAAAACTTCCCTTGGTTTCAAAATCAATTATCAAAGCTAAATTCATCAATGCTTTCATAATTTATTTTAGGAATTCTATTGACAAGATTTTGGTGAAATCAATAGCCAACTAACCCTTGCACAAATATAAACACATCATAAAAAATTTACACAAAAATTCTAATTTTTTTTAGAGATATAAATTTTCAAAGATATGAATCCAAAATGGACATGACTTTAGAAATTTAAATCACAAAAATACAGAGCTCACCATGACTTAAGAAAAGAGCATGAGGTGAATAACATACTTAAAAATCAACTCATTATAATTGGAAATCATTCATCTCTAATTTTTTTCAAAATTTATTAGTCAAAAAATAAAATTAATTTGAAATATTTAAAAATAAAAATAGGGCTCAATCCCTTTTGAATGAGCAAAATATCACTCAATTTGGAGTTAATTTAGATTTTCTATGACATTGATGCATTTAATGGATTAAATAATGTATTTAAATGCATTTAGCCACAGCATCTAATAATTGATAATCATTAGTGTGGTGGCTTTCATTACACAATGCATCAATCATTGATGGGACACGTGGTAGTAGTTAAACGGGCCACTTAATGACGTCAGCTTCTATTTAATGTTGTTGGATCCGACCATGGGAGATCTAATGCATAAGAAGAAACCAAATTGATGCACAATTTGAATGGAAGGGTGCATATTCAAATCTCAAGGACTTTACATGCTTGATCTACAATCTGGCCCTTTTCAATCAACTAATTGAATGTCTTAGATTGATCTGGTTCATTTTGTTCAAAATGAACTAAAAGTTTAATTGCTTATAACATTCTATCTAACCATCCAATTTTTACAAAATTTAAAATAAAATATCTAGGTACCCTAATCTTTTAATGCATGGGGTTTGGAAACTCAATGCATTGAATAAATTTTAAACTTTAAATCAAATCTCACATGAATGCAAGATCTTGGGGACTATGGATTTCTTGGGAGATCCTCTTCAACTTTTGATAACACTCCAAGATCTGGATTCCAATTGATTAAAAGATGGATTAAAATTATCCTTTCTCTCTCCATTACTCTCTCACTAGATGGATCGAATGTTTATTGAGGAAGACTTGGAAAAGCTATGGAGGAGATGGGGAGCTTATTAAGAAGCTGGATAATGGGTTTGATCAACTCTTTTCTCAAGAAAAGAGTGGGGTATTTATAGGAGAGAGAAAATTTAATTTAGGGGTTGGATCTTGCCACCAAAGCAAATTCTAGAAGCCCTATTAATTTGGTACTAACCAATGGGATCCAAGGGAAGATTATGGAGATTTTGAAAGCATATGGGTTATTATTGGGGAAGTTATGGTTGAGCAAATCCTTAGAGAGAGGTTATTTTAGGGAATTTTTCCATATAAATATCTAAGGTTGCATGAGCTTGATGGGGAAGGTTCTATAGCCTATTCAATCCAATTTGGCATGGATCAAGCTTGGGACCAAGAAAGTGGATTTTATGTGGCTTGGTGAAATCCAAATGGTTGACCTAGTTCAAACCATGGGTTTGGACTCAAAATTAATATGCATTTGGTCAATACATAACTGCTACAACCATTTAGAGAATTTAATTTTGTAAGGATTGGGTTTTGGCTCATAAAAATCCTTATCGGTCCACTTGGTTTAACCTCAATGGCTAAATTATATGGGATAAATGGATTAAACTTATTTTTAATTTCTAATAGGGATCCAAGGAACTATCCCCCCAGAGTTTAGTTAAATGGTGAGGTAAAAAAAATGAGTTTTAATTTTTTATAAAGTGTATAGAGCATATTTTGGTCAACCATGGTTGACTTGGCCAATCAAGTTTACCTAAGAATTAATGATGGGTCCAACTCATTCTAAATCATATTTTTAATATGTTGTAAGTGGTCCCATGATTTGGGATGGTCATTTTGTTCAAAATGTATACTTAAGGGTTAAAAGGACCCTTTGGCCAACCTAGGTTGAATTGGTCAACCACGTTGGACCAATGGATTGAAGTTAGTTTAATTCATTCTAAATGATGTTAATAATTTATTAGAGAATGTGCCAATATTTGGTTGGGTCTCCATACATGTAATGTGATTTAAAGGGGTAAAGGGGCAATTTAGTCAACATTCATTGACCTTATCAACCAGGGTTGACCAAGGCTTGAGATTTGATTCAACGCATTCCAAATTATATTTAGATATGATGGATAAGGTTGTATGGCTTGCTTGGTTTGACTAATCAATGTAAAGGTTTAAGAAAAATTTTGTTTTTTTAGTCTAGGGTTATAGGATCTTATAGTAAACCTTGGTCAACAATGGTCAACCAAGGTTCAATGCTAGTTTAATACATTATGCTAATGGTGGTCTTTACACTCTATGAAAGAAGGCCCATATGAAAGCATAAGGAGTTATACATACAATTATCCATAGAGAATAGTGGCTTTTCCCTACAAATCTTGATGGATAATATTATGCATACCTCAATAGTCATGAGAAAATTTTCCTCATTTGATATATCAGATCGAATGAGGTTTATTTGATGTGCGTGTTGGTTCCTCGTGGGTGCATGATTTAGTGGTTAATTACATCTTATGCCTTAACCTTGGAATACTCTTGATTAAGGATGCTATAATATTCTCTTTAGTGTTTTGTACATAAGTGAATATGTAGGCTATCTTAATCTAAAGGGAAATAGGATCAATTGTGCAATTCAACATGCATTGATAAAAAAAGTACTCAACCCATCCAAAGAGGAGAAATTAGTGGAGGAGAAATTACACACTAAATATGTATATGAGAAAGATGGAAACTACGTCATCCATGTGATGCATATGGGTGGGATTTAGAGCTTCTGAGGAGTAGAGAGCTTACCCACCCATAAAGCATATAATTGTACACCAATACCGCCAGTATTTGACCTTAGATCTATAAAGGAATATTGAACACTTGATACTAATTCCCATAACCTAACTAATGCAAAACTCCACGATGGGATTTATAACCTAAACTCCACTAGGGATCTAGGTATCCCCGACCTTGATTTAACACTTTTCTCAGAAATGGGTACCAGCTAAACTCCACCTAGCATATGAAATCCATGAAATCCAGTCTTATGCAAATGCAAGAGTGGTGGAAGGCATATAAGGGAAATTGGTATCAAACCCAACCATGAATGATTCTATGTTATACAAAATGAATTATCCCTCTATATTATAAAAAGGAAAATCTACATGCTTTGACTCAAGGCTATGCATGCAAGGGTAGGGCCAATCAGAACTCACTAATAGTCAATGTGAAGTGAAAAAAGGCTTGTGGGTGGAGATTTCAATTACATCTTATCTCAAGAAGATAAAAGAGGGGGGAAAAAGTTTATTCTCTCTCAACGAGCCCATGATATGAATATGTTTATGACCTTGTGCGACTTTCACGAATTATGAGTAATTTTTCACCAATATACTTTGTGTAATAATAAGAAAGGTGGAGCTCATATTCTTGAAAGGTTGGATCATTTCCCTCTAAATACGGCTGATTTAGAGGTTCTCCAAACATCATATATTCGTCATCTTGCAAGAATATCTTCAAACCACTATCCAATTTTGATTAAGTTGTTCTCTACTAGTTTTTGAAAAAAAACAATTTTTAAGGTTTGAAGTGTTAAGATAGTTGCTATTTGAATGCTTTACATTTTT
>NW_021439558.1:0-201 GCF_001605985.2 Dendrobium catenatum | reverse complement strand
ACAAATTTGACGTCGCGATCCGAGGTAATGCTCCGCGGCAATCCATGGAGGCGGACAATTTCTTTAAAGAAGAGAATGGCCACATTGAGAGCGTCGAAAGTCTTCTTACAAGCGAGAAAATGAGCCATTTTTGAGAACCTGTCCACGACGACCATAATGGAGTTGGCACCTCGCTTTGTCCGCGGCAGTCCCAAAACAAAA
>NW_021439557.1:0-227 GCF_001605985.2 Dendrobium catenatum | reverse complement strand
TAGAAAATATTACTTTTTAAAACGGCTCTAAAAAGTAGATTTCTAATATAATTTTTTTGTAAAATCTATGATAATACAGTGACCAAATAAAAATTATGATAATGATCTAAAAAATAAAGCATGAAAGAAGTTGTCGCAAACAAAGCCTAAATTTTGAATATTTTGTCTATGCCAATATATATATATATTAATTTAATAATTTGTTTTTACTAATTTAATATTTTTAA
>NW_021439556.1:0-351 GCF_001605985.2 Dendrobium catenatum | reverse complement strand
CTTGTCATATAGCTTTTCTAGTTTTAAAAAATAAAAAACAAATTTTTAGGGTTAGGGTTAACTTACTAACTTTCATTTTAGTGTAAAAATGTGAATGTATACTGTGAGAACATTTCTAATCAATTAGAGTTTTGTGTTTGGTGGTTTGCAGTAGTGCTCGGTACTAATCGGTATTTGGTATTACTGATCGATTTTTATATGTATTTATCGGTATTGATCATTTAGATCATTAATGGAATTTTAAAATAGTGTCTATTATTTGAATAATATACAATTATTGTTCTAAATTTTAAAAAATATGATTTCTGCAATGGACGGTATTATTCGGGGAACATGTTTGTACTGTTTTGT
>NW_021439555.1:0-222 GCF_001605985.2 Dendrobium catenatum | reverse complement strand
AACTCTAAAGTATATATTTTACACAATATTTTTTTAGCCAACCAAACAATCACTTAATATAAGAAAGTGAAATATAATTGATAAATACTTTAAACAACTTTATAAGAAATGTTAATATATCTTGAGGATATTTAATATTCATATTTTTTAAATGAGCCGACTTGCAAGCCAACGAGTAAAATCAAGGTTGTCTCACTTGACTAGTTAGCATATCAAATCTAG
>NW_021439554.1:0-433 GCF_001605985.2 Dendrobium catenatum | reverse complement strand
ACAAATTTGAGTGGGCATTTGTAGGACCTAAATTTTTTTAACGCTAACGACGCATCACCAGGTGTGTTTCAAATTTCCCCAACCTTGAATTGTCTTTGTTTGTATGTTTGTAACTTTGTTCCTCCTGTATGAAAAAAGCGGTTTCTGATGTTTGAAAATCCTACCTGTAGTTTTAATATGCAGGGCTTCACGGTGCATTTAACGTTGACAACTTGTCTGCTCGGACAAGGTAAAATATGCTCTTCTGCCTCAATCGGAATGAATGCTGCCTTTCTTCTCTTTATATGTTGAATCTTAAAGGATTTATTCTTTATGTAGAGCTGTGGCAAAATATTTTAAAGATATCTCCATAGAAGCTGAGTCAGGGCGAATTAGCTTGAACAGGATTCTAGAGCTGAAGAGTAGGAGGCAATGTTCGAGAATGTTCTTTGAA
>NW_021439553.1:0-225 GCF_001605985.2 Dendrobium catenatum | reverse complement strand
TTTCAAATATATGATTTAATTTGTACTAATCTTTTTTATATTGTTTAAATTTTTACATAAAGAATTTAGGTGGTTGCCTGAGTACAGCACGAGGATCAGATCAAATTTTGAGAGGAGAGGAGCGACCCATCTCAGAGACATGTTCACGGACATTAGAAAGTCCGGGCAGAGGCCTAATTGGATTGGACAGGGCGTTTGAGCAGATTTGAGTAGTGCTTGGGCTAC
>NW_021439552.1:0-448 GCF_001605985.2 Dendrobium catenatum | reverse complement strand
CCATCCATAGTGATCATAGGGGAGAGTTTGAGAATGAAAGATTTGAAAATTTTTGTGAGGAAAAAGGGATTAGCCAAAACTTCTCAGCTCTTAGGACCCTCAGCAGAACGGGGTAGCGGAAAGGAAGAACCGGACCATGGTGAAAGCCGCTAGAGCCATGCTTGCTTAGTATTCACTTCCAAAATACTTTTGGCCTGAAGCGGTTAACATAGCTTGTTATATGTTGAATAGGATGAATGTTAAAGCTAAATTAGAAAAGACACCCTATGAGATCCTTAAAGGTAGGACACTCAATCTCTCCCACCTTCATGTCTTTCATTGTAAGGTTTTCATTCATAATAATGGGAAGTCTCTCTTGAGAAAATTTGATCCTAAATTTGATGAAGGAGTGTTCTTGGGATATTCTAGTGTTGGAAGTCTTTTAGGGTGTTTAACAAGAGAACTTTAG
>NW_021439551.1:0-215 GCF_001605985.2 Dendrobium catenatum | reverse complement strand
TGAAAAACCGGAATACCAATGCCCCAACTTTGTATCTATTTTATAACATCCAGCAGGTATTTGCAATTTACCATAATATGCTCATAGCTTTCAATGTCATTACATCCCCTCACACAGTTTTTATCCAATCCAATTCTCCGGTAATATAGAAACATCTGTGTGGGAATAGCTGACTTTACAAGCCTCCACCAGAAAATTTCAATCTTCTTGTTTAG
>NW_021439550.1:0-223 GCF_001605985.2 Dendrobium catenatum | reverse complement strand
TTATATTTGCTCTTGTGTGTACTAACATTTCAGGAAATATGAACTCCAGACTATGAAGACTTCAAATTAAATTCAGCATGAGATACTTTGTAAAATTTGAAGCTTGCACTTTTCTTAGAAATCAAATTGAAAGGGAGTGATTGTATTTTGAGTGAATAAAAAAATTCACACACACATAAGGAGATTATATAAAATTTATACTGATCGTACGGGACGATATCCA
>NW_021439549.1:0-228 GCF_001605985.2 Dendrobium catenatum | reverse complement strand
CGGACACGGTGTCGGACACTGCACGCCTCTTTGAGGATAAGTGTCGGTGCATCATAGGTCAAAATATTTGATCCAACACAAGCTCAACCCGAACCCACCTAACCCAAATCCTAATATTTCTAAATTGTTTATTATATGGATCATGCAGTATTTTAGATCAACACGACCCAATTTAACCTACTAATACACATATCTATTTTAAGAATGTGTTTCCAACTTTTCTAAACT
>NW_021439548.1:0-2032 GCF_001605985.2 Dendrobium catenatum | reverse complement strand
ACAACATGTATGCACATGAATTTGCATGGAAATTAGCTTTTAAAACTTTTCTACCATAAAGAAGCACACATATTTAATGTTGGAATTTAACATTTCTATTAAAAGAGAACGATAATAAGGAAAGAGTTTGATGCAATTTTGTTCTTTACTCTTCAAAAGAATATCCCAACAATAATTTTGTATATATGAAACATGAAACAATTTGCAAGCTTTAGGTTGTATGCCATCAAAATAAGTATAAGTTTCATACACACAATGACCAAATAAATCTTTTCCAAGCAACATGAGTCAATGCATATTTGTCTACACGTATAGCTCTCTTTGATTAACACTACCACAAACGATAACGATTTTCAAACTCCATCGACAAAAATAATTCCAAACATGCATTCATGTTTGCATATATGAAAGGATAATCCCCAAACATGTATCCATATAAATACTTTAATTAATTATGGCTCACGTAAGGATAAAGTTAAATAAGAAAAGACGTTTGCTACATGGCTTTCAACTTTTCCATCATGTGAAACCTAGAAATTTATGCCCAAAGCTTCTGAATGTGAACAAATATACCACCATTTACTTCTAATAAGATACACCCATAAAAAGAAACAGAGAACAAATTTGTTTCATGTAGAAGTGACTTGAGACATTGTTTCAACCATTCACCAACTTCAACAAAGGCATGCTATACTTTGGACCAAAGAAAAGCTTCTCAAAAGACTTTCTTGTTGAAGAAAAAAGGTTTGATACCGACAAAGGCATAAAGAAAGATTAATTCATGGTTCAAGAGATATACTATCGCAAATATACCATTCAAAGACTAACAAATCTTATGTCAAAATTTTCTTGAAAAGTACGACTCATGGCATAAGAGTTTATATTCGTAAAAAAAAAGCTTTTCTCACTTTACTTTCTCCTATCATCCACAAAAGAAAAACCGTAAAAAACAAATTTATATCTCTACCAAAATTATCATAGTGAAACCAAGCAAATGTGATGTTGAGAGTTGTAGTCGTGTGACATGCAATCAAATTGAATTTGTTTAGTGTTGAAGCTCAATCAAAATATGACCATAAGATATAAAATTTGAGGCCAACTCATCCCTCTTCTACTTCTAGAGGGCATGCCAAACTTACAACTGTATATTAAAAAAAAAATATACTATTGCATCGATTCGATGGAGAAACCCATACTTGAAGCATAAGGCACATCGCTACTTTCCAACACAATTTCATCTCCATGTTATATATGACCAAAGCTATCCAAAAGGGAAACACATTATGTATTCAATACTAAAAACATAAAAGAATGCCTAAATATCTCCTATCGGCAAGTGAAATCATGTGTTTGTATGTTAAGCATATGATTTTGCAACGTAAAACAAGAGCGATATCCAAAGGAGACAATCTGTGTCAATCTTCATAAGAACCTTACAATAAAATCTGCACTAATCCCCCATAAAAATCAGCCACAAAACCATATAAATGATGTAGGGATTTTTATACAAGAGCCATATGACTCATCCAAATGTCACAAAGATCTTCATGCGAAAACAGCAATAAAACCCACAAAATCTGCACTTTTCTTCCTTACAAAAATAATGGAAAAAGCTTACAAAAATTGTAAGAATCCTTACAAAGCAATGCAAGATCTATTCATATGTGGTGAGAATCCTTATGTAAAAACAGTAAAAAAAACTTAAAAATCTGCACTAGTTTTTTTTACAAAACAGTGAGAAAACATTACACAAAAGCTGTAGAAAATTTGACAAAGAAGCAAGGAGAGACCCACCCAAATGCCACAGAAATTCTCATGTAAAAACAGCGATACAACTTTTAAAATCTGCACTTTTCTTCTTACAAAAACAGTGGAAAAAAGCTTACAAAAGCTGTAGGAATTCTCATGTAAAATAGTAATAAAACTTTCAAATTCTGCACTTATCCTCGTGTGTCGTCATTGCACAAGAAAATTAAGGGCTCAAATTTTCAAAGATAAAATAACCATCGCCTCTAGATTGGACTACAAATGT
>NW_021439547.1:0-268 GCF_001605985.2 Dendrobium catenatum | reverse complement strand
ACCTCTAATCCATATATCATTTCCCTTTCATGCGGCGCGACCGCTTAAGTTGGGAGAAAATAACTGCGGGTCTTACATTTGTGTGGCTTGTTGTTGGTAGGCTCATCGAGGGATTAGTTACGCCGTCATGTGCCTCTTATGAAGGTGGCAGCGATTAATTCCTCCATCGGCAATGTAATTCTTCTTCCTTATCTATCATAAAAAATAATACAAATAATGACAAAATGATTATATATATATATATAATGAGTTCAAAAATTATTAAATT
>NW_021439546.1:0-794 GCF_001605985.2 Dendrobium catenatum | reverse complement strand
CTTTTGCTTTTGATCTCTCTCCCTAGGCTCTCTCAAGTAGCAAGACTTCTTGTGAGAGTTCTTCCTACCTCCCTAAATCTTTTCCAACCAAATCCCGCCGTCAAACATTCGCCGACGGCGAGATCCGGCGACCCGAGGCTCAAAACATTCCAAAGAAAATCCCGTCCAATCCAAGGTGTTTCGGAGCTCGATCCCAATGAGGAAATTGTGCGTGGACAATCTACAAGTGCAACAAGCCTAAGAATGCAAAAATCCAACGGTTAGATCTTTCAAAAACCCTTAGAATAGCTCACTACACATATGGTAAAATAGCTTTCTGAAAAGCTGCTTTTAAGCCAAAAAACTATACCCCATGAATGCTCTTCATGTATAGAGCCCACGTTTCAAATTTCATCGCGTTTCGTTGAGTATTTGGGGAGAACAAGGCAAAAAACCATTCTAGGGTTTCGGTTCGTTCCTTTTGAACTGCACGAAATCGCAGATCAACGGCTGTGATCTCACTGTTCTATGTTTGGGCCAAACAGAAAATCCTGCTCTCTGCTTACGTGGATAAGTGGCATGGCGTGGGTCCCGCGCCGCCGCAATCATTATCAATGATTGCCCGACAATGCAATCATTGCCAATGATTGGCTGCAGTTTGAAATAGCCAATCAAAGCCTGCCACGTGTCAGCCCGCAGTTTTTAAGTGTTATTTATTTATTTTAAATTGATTTTAGCCTATTTTAACTTCAAAAAATCATAGAAAATTTAGTTTTCATCCAAAAAATGCGTATAATATATCAAATCGCTCGTAT
>NW_021439545.1:0-312 GCF_001605985.2 Dendrobium catenatum | reverse complement strand
TCTTTGGTTTAAAAAACCTTTGCTATGAATTTTTCATTTACTTATGAACTAGTTGTATTTTCTTCTTCCACCTTCACCTTATATCCTTTGGACTAATTTTTGTAGCTCTTGCAAGAGCTTTTGATATGTATTTATAGAATACTTGTATGATCTCATGAAGCTTCTTTTTAAGTTTTATTAGCTAGTTATTGGGCTAGAGAAGTAGAATTTCTCTTGGAGAAGTGCATGGCTTTCTCGATTATTCATCCAGGATGGGTTTCTCCACCTAGTGGTGGTTGAGGGAGATTGTTATAAAGTCTTGAGTAAGGAACT
>NW_021439544.1:0-349 GCF_001605985.2 Dendrobium catenatum | reverse complement strand
TTTATTTATTTTTAGTTTAATTAATATCACTTAGTTTTTTATTAATATCATAAATTTTCATACAATATTCTGCACCCATGACTAATCATGTAGATACCAATTTGCATATGTCTTACATGTTATGTTTGGGTTGAGTGGAAGGTGAACCCTTTCCTCACTCTGAATAGTTATTTGTGGGACTCTCTTAGGATGTAGGAAGGAGCTTAATACTAGAGCATGGTGGACTAGCTTTGGCCATATCTTCTAGGCAGTTCACCTCCCAGACGGGGTAACCTTAGAAGTTCCTCTCTTAGTCAAACAAATCTTTATCCGTCCTTGCCATGGTTAAATCTCCCATGGAAGACACATA
>NW_021439543.1:0-203 GCF_001605985.2 Dendrobium catenatum | reverse complement strand
TTTTGCCTCGAGATTCGTACCCGATCAAGCTAATTTTGTGATGCCGTATCAGTTTGTTATATCTTTTTTTCTTCTTTCTAAAGCAACTTTATGTTACAAATATTTCTTATTCAAAAACCTTTTGTATTAAAAAAATTATTTTAAAAAACAATAAGAAAGCTGTCTCAAACAAAGTCTAAGTTGAGCGGGAACCTATATCGAAA
>NW_021439542.1:0-230 GCF_001605985.2 Dendrobium catenatum | reverse complement strand
ATGCAGGAGGATCTACCAGAGCTACTGCGAGGCAATGCAGGAGTTGTCGTTGGTGATAGCAGAGCTGCTAGGGATGAGTCTCGCCGGAGACCGGAAATGGTACCGCGAGTTCTTCGAGGACGGGAAGGCGATCGCACGCTGCAATTACTATCCTCCATGCAAGCAGTCGGAGCTCACGCTGGGGACGGGCCCACACGCCGATCCCAACGCGTTCACGATCCTGCAGCAGG
>NW_021439541.1:0-900 GCF_001605985.2 Dendrobium catenatum | reverse complement strand
AAGTAACCCTACACACTCACACTTGAGAGACTTAGAATTTCTATTTTTACTTATATCGGCCAGGACGATATTTACATCATCCTGGATGATCGGGCTTAAAATAGAAAATTGAAATAAGGATTCTTAATTAAGGCAGCCGTCATTAATAGATCGTCCTGGATGATATGTGTATCGGCCAGGACGATAAGCTCAAAATAGAAAGAAATTTCTGCCATAAAAATTAAGGTATTATGTACTTTTTGGTAATCGGCCAGGACGATCTTGGATCAGCCTCGATGATATTCACAAATTATGCCTAAATTGATCAGACAATTAAGGAAGTAATTAAGGATGATTGATACGATCATATCATCCTGGACGATCACAGGATTGGCCAGGACGATCTATTCAAAAACCTTAGTTTCTTTTGGACGATAAATATTGGCCAGCATAAATTCAGGGTGATGTGCTGGACGATCAGGATCGGATAGCTTGAATTCAGGGCGATGCTCTAGAAGATTTTCCTCTGATTTGAAATGATTGGCCGGGACGATCGTGAGATCGTCCTGGACGATCAAGCCAATTTTCAATCATCCAGTTTGCATTCAGGGCTATGCTCTGGTCGATCTTCTGAGATTTATACTGATCGACCAGGACGATTTCCATATCGTCCTGGACGATATTGTCGGTAACTTGTAATTAATGAGCTCCTTTGAAGCTCTTCTATTTAAGAGCTCTTGTTTAATGTTCTGAATGATCTTTTACTGCTGCCTTGACCTGAGAAGACCTTGAGGAGAGAAAGAGAGAGAGGGGGAGAGAGAGGATCTTGTGAGGGGGAGCTTATGAGGGGATCACAAGGGTTGCTTCAAGGATCACTCTGCTTATTCTTCATCTAGAGTTTCTCATCCATGGAAGGGTCGG
>NW_021439540.1:0-616 GCF_001605985.2 Dendrobium catenatum | reverse complement strand
TGATTTTGATTAAAACCAAGAGGTGACTTTCTCATTTCAAGAATATTTGTTATTTCACTTGATGAGGTAACATTTTTTTGTGTTTTGTTTTTTGTTTGTGCCTCCTCACTTTTTGATAATGTCAAAGGGGGAGAACGTATTGTTAAATTTTTATACTATTTGTATCTTTTTTTAAAAAAAAATTAAAAACAACAAAAAATTCTTTTATCTCCCCTATTTTTTTAAGGTGTTCTTCTAGTAAGGGAGAGATTAGGAGAAATGCCTTTCTTTTGAAAATTCAAATTGAACTATTTGCCATCATAAAAAAGGGGGAGATTGTTGCGGATCTATGGTTTATGATTTTGATGACAACAAACATTCCTTATTTCTTTATGATTGACTTATGTGCTAATGTTTCAGGTTCACACGATTGGACTACTTTTTGGAATCAGCTCAAGATTGGGTAGACTAGGTCTGAGTCAGTTTGTAATCGTTTTCCTTTATTGAGTCTTTTGTATTTGGTGTGGGATCTATTATTTTGTAACTTGGTAGAATTCTTGTTGTTCCCTATAAGATTATTATTTTTGGTAATATTGGCCGGGACGATATTTATATCATCCTGGACGATATGTCCAAA
>NW_021439539.1:0-313 GCF_001605985.2 Dendrobium catenatum | reverse complement strand
TAGAGGCATTCCTAAGTTAGATTTTTTTAAAGAACATCTTTGTAATTCATACCAACCAGGGAAGTAAACTAAGTCATCATTTCAATCCATTAAGGATGTAGTCACCACCAGGTTATTAGAAGTGCATCATACAAATTTATTTGAACTTATTAGGGCAATGAGTTTAGGATGAACATTTTATGGATTTGTAATTATTGATGATTATTCAATGGTTCACTTAGGTTAAATTAAACAATAATAAAAGAAGAGTTAAATTAATTTGTTATGAATGATGTGTAAAGTTAGTAACTAGATCTATTCGTCAGAGTGTTGT
>NW_021439538.1:0-431 GCF_001605985.2 Dendrobium catenatum | reverse complement strand
CCCCTATCACTCCCTTCACTTTCATGGTGTGATTCATAGTGAACCCAGGAAACCTCAGCCAAATCCAAGTGTAGCTCTTCTTCTTCTTCTTCTATCACCTCCTCACCACTCTCCTCAGTTTCCTCGTCATCGCAGACGGTGAGAACCTGAAGAGTTCGGTCCTTGCACCGATGTCCTAGCGTGTACTTTTCATCGCATCGGAAACACAACTCCTTAGCCCTCTTCTCCTGCATTTCTTTCTCTGTTAGCCGTTTGAAATTTCCTCCCCCCGTTTTCTCCTTAGTGGCTTCTTTACTACCTCCTATTGCAGGACATCTAGGTGCGAGATGAGTGGTCGTCATTCGGTATGTTCCCTCGGTGCTGCTACTCATGGCTCCCTTTTCCAATTTTTTTTATTTTCCACCAGTTGGGCTAACCTCATGGCTTCTCTT
>NW_021439537.1:0-285 GCF_001605985.2 Dendrobium catenatum | reverse complement strand
AAGTCCAAGTATAATTAAAGAATAATTAAATAACCTAAAAAAATAATAATTCAAGAAAAATAAAATATTAAATAATTTTTTATGCATTCATTAAAATTATAAAGAATAAGAAACTAAATAGTTTAAAATGATATCAAACTTTAAATAATTCTTTTTCATAAACCCTTAAATAAAATAATAAAAAACACTTTGTTCCTTCTTAAGACATTTATTAAATTCATTCCCTCCTCTTTGTTTAGGTTTACATCTTATTATGCTCAGAATTATTTAAGAGATAATGTTCAC
>NW_021439536.1:0-513 GCF_001605985.2 Dendrobium catenatum | reverse complement strand
CACTACCGGTGTTAGGAAGAAGAAAATTAAAAAAAAAAAAAACGGCAACCAAAGAGGATTCAGGTAATGCAATAGCAAGTGATCGTCCAGATAAAGCACCGGAAAATGCTTCAGTTCATACACCAACTCCGACACCACAACCTATAACGGAACCTACACCAACAAGTCCAAGTGTAATTCCAGTAGCACCTCATACAACTCCTATTGGCGCAGCCACTCATAAAACTGGTATTGAACCAGAACAAGCAAATGTTACTGTTGTTGAACCGCCTGGTGGTAAAGCAATGATTGTTTATGAAGTTGATGAAAATAAAGAAATTCCAATGAATCCAGCAGCTGAAATGTTAGATTACCCTGGCAGAGACTTAATTAGTGAAGAGAAACGCCTGATAATCGATAATGCCCTTAAACAATTCAAGTTTATATGAGTACTCGATTTTATACCATAGGGAGTACTAGATTTTAAAGCAGTTTAATTTTTTTTTGTTTTTAAATATACAGGAGCGATTCTAT
>NW_021439535.1:0-295 GCF_001605985.2 Dendrobium catenatum | reverse complement strand
TAGGAGTTCTACTTTTTTATGAATTTCAAATGATGACTTAACTAATTGGAAGTGGAAGCTAGTGATTAAAAGATGATTGCAACAATGGTGATGAAATTTTAAATCGGATAAAAAAATATTAAAACCAAATTCTTATTACAACCCAGGCTTCCAAGTTTATGATTACGATGATAACAAATAATATTAATTAATCTTTAATTTCTCCTAGTGTTTATTGTGCATATTTGTTTATGTGTTGACTAATATTTCAGGAACACCATGCACCATTCTTTGAAGATTTAAGGCTCAAGACTGT
>NW_021439534.1:0-831 GCF_001605985.2 Dendrobium catenatum | reverse complement strand
TTGTTGACAAGGATGTTAATCAAGCTCCTGCTCTTCACGTCAGACCATCCATCTGACATAATGGTAACACCAGTCTCAATCCATGTCTGTTTAATCTCATCAATGCTCCACTCTGTGTTCTGCAGCTCATCCTTCGAAATCCATGTTTGCAACTCGTACATGGATGATCACTTCAACCCTCTCCCATACAACCCTACAGACCGCAGCATATTGAAGTAGGCAGGCGATGTCACAACATTAAATGGTATGGCATTCTAAATTGCGCAATTGCGCCTTAGAGGCACGTCTCAGACCCGGTGAGGCGTACGCCTCTGCCAAGAGGAAAATTGCGTAAGCCTCGAGGCGTATTCAGGGCAAATTGCGCAGAGGCGCGCCTCTTGTTGCGCAATTTTAAATAGAGAGTACAACATAAAAAACATAAACATAAACTGTCTAGTACATGAAGTTTCAACTTTTCAGTGGAAGGAATGGTAGGATTGGCTTCAAGGATTTGTCATTGGACTTCTATACCATCTTTAATAAATATTATTGCTTCTATTTCAGGCTCATTAAGTGAAAGATTAACAATTTCCAATATTCTCATATCATCGAGAGATTCAAATTCATCTTCAACAACATCTCACATCTTATTATCTCCTTCCATATAAGTAGGAATCTTTATTGATAGAAGCTGAAGGTTTATCTGCGCATAAACTAAATTTTCTTTCCATTGTGAAATAATTTTATTCCTCTTCATTGTTTGGTTGAAGGAGTATATGCTCCAATTTTTTTCACAAGAAGACATGGATGAAACCTGACCAAAAAGTTTTATGGTGATTGTTTGAAGTAGAG
>NW_021439533.1:0-221 GCF_001605985.2 Dendrobium catenatum | reverse complement strand
GCTTCTTAGAAGTCTTTCTGTCGAAGGCATTAAATTCATAACGTGTGACATAGCATGGCTCTTCCTCTTCATCAACCCATTTAAAGTAATGACAATCATCATCACTTTGATTATAAATACACCTATAAAATTATCTTCCACTATTTGGTCCTTGGTGACAGGTAAACAAAACACATTTGAGATTACAATGGCAGTATACTAGGGATTGATGCCGCCTGGCT
>NW_021439532.1:0-331 GCF_001605985.2 Dendrobium catenatum | reverse complement strand
TAAGTGAGATTTTATTAATTAATATTTCTTTTGGAATAGCTTTTTTTCTCCTTTCTAAAATAATTATTTATTACATAAATTTATTGAATGATAATTTTGTGTACTAAAAATTTACTTTACAAAATAGTAAAAAAATATTCCAAACAAAATCTTAATTAGCTAATATCTCATATTAATTAATTGATTTTAAAGAGAAAAGCTTCAAATTGTTCGAAAAAGTTTATTTATTAATTACATTTTTAAATTAATTTATATTTTTTAGTATATTTAGTGTAGCCCTTCCTAAAAAACTTCAAATGTAAAATGGGCCGTCTACATTTTACAATGGCTT
>NW_021439531.1:0-276 GCF_001605985.2 Dendrobium catenatum | reverse complement strand
GAACAAAAAACATCATCATTTAGAATCATTAAGAAGGAAAATTGGAGTGTAGGAATTTTAACAAATCTCAATCATTGCACAAAAACCAATAACAAAGTAGATAGTGAGAACAAGCACCTAAGCTACGACTTAGATAAGTCAGAGATTGTGCCTGCGAAGAGCTGGAAGTTGCAAACTAAGAGCGACTGGCTAAAGGTGGTCATTGTGAAGAGACAGATGTTGTGAATGCGAGTATGTTGTATGCAATTGGCCAGAAGAAGAGGGTTGTCGAGTGCC
>NW_021439530.1:0-222 GCF_001605985.2 Dendrobium catenatum | reverse complement strand
CTCACCAAGAATAAAAGAGAGTGGCACACTAAAATGATGGAGGCACTCTGAGCGTATCGTACCACTTACAAGACGCCGACTAAAGCCACTCCCTACTCACTGGTGTTTGGGGTTGAAGCTGTATTGCCATTTGAAATTGAGCTACCATCACTCCGTGTAGCTATCCAGTATGATCTAACTCAGGCGCAAAATGCCCGATTGAGAACGGAAGAACTTGATGCG
>NW_021439529.1:0-343 GCF_001605985.2 Dendrobium catenatum | reverse complement strand
ACACAAGTTTGTTACCACTTCTTCTTATTCTTTTCTTAACGATTATAAAGCAAAGTCAGCCAAAAAGCTTTTTTTTTCTTTTGCTTTCCCCACTTATACTTTGGCTTCTCTTCACGCTTCTCCTAGTTTAGATGAGTCTTCAAGTTGGGGTAGTCCCTTATTTCCTGCACTCAAAGTAAATTGTATCAGACAAAACTTTAGTAGATTTGTGTCCTTTACCTTTCCTCAAGTTATTTTAATGATGCCTTTATTTTCTTTTATAAAATCTCTTGAACTGGTGCATCTTCAAGGCTATTTCTTCATCCTTATCTATAGAATATTAATCATTATCATAATAATTTAC
>NW_021439528.1:0-210 GCF_001605985.2 Dendrobium catenatum | reverse complement strand
AAACAAACTGTCAGGTGAATTCCCAGAAACTTTGACAAATCTCTCTGGTGTGATTATTTTGGACCTTTCTAATAATAATTTAACAGGAAAGATCCCACAAAATATTGATAGCATGAAAGAACTCGAGTATTTTGATCTTTCAAACAATCACTTTTTTGGTGAGATTCCTATCACTATGTCATCCCTTATGTTTCTAAGTAATCTCGACTT
>NW_021439527.1:0-281 GCF_001605985.2 Dendrobium catenatum | reverse complement strand
ACGAAGCCGGTGATGAGGGCACAAAAAATGAGGAAAATATACAAAAATGCATCAGAAACTTTTTTTCCTTCCTTTTTTTATCACTTTTCTTTTTCTTTGTGTGTGTGTGTGTATAGCAGACTGGTCAAGTGATGTGGAGGTGGGCCAATTGATTATGCTCAATTGGAGACAAGGGATTGAGTAGAAAGCCAAAAGTCGTGCTCAGTTCTAGGAATGGCGGGCATAACAGGTGGATGGGGCAGCCTTCGATGGGTGACTAGAGCTTCTAGACGATTGGCCCG
>NW_021439526.1:0-302 GCF_001605985.2 Dendrobium catenatum | reverse complement strand
ATTGGGTGTGGAGACCTAAGGTGCATGATCCATAGCACACCACACATGCAATGCATTCTTCTCTTCATAAGAAGGAACCCAAACCTGCTTGGGTTCCTAAATCTAACATTTGATAATTTTGTAGGAGGGCTCTCACAAAAGGCCTCGTGAGAGTATGTGGTACCTGGATAGTGGATGCTCTCGACATATGACTGGTGATGCCAGCCACTTTGTTGTACTAGAGTCTAGGACTAGAGGCAAGGTTACTCTTGGAGACAACACCACTAAGAAGGTGGTAGGAGCAGATATAATTGGTAATTCCA
>NW_021439525.1:0-697 GCF_001605985.2 Dendrobium catenatum | reverse complement strand
TCGACCTGCCATAACACACTATCATGCAAAAAATATAAGATATGAAATGGTTGGCTAATTCTTTACCCTAAACCCTAAACAATATCTTCTTTTGGCAATATAAGTGGTTGACTAATTATTTTATTGACATTTTATTTAATACTTATTCTACTTTACTTGCAAAGTTTAGGGTTTAAGGGTTTAGGGTTTAAGGTTAAGGGTTTAGGGTTTTAGGGTTTAGGGCATAGGGTTTAGGGTATAGGGTTTAGGGTATGGGCTATAGGGTATGGGGTATAGGGTATAAGGTTTAGGGTTTAGGGTATGGGGTTTAGGGTATAGGGTCTAGGGTCTAGGGTATAAGGTCTAGGGTATAGGGTTTAGGGTTTAGGGTATAGGGTTTAGGGTATAGGGTCTAGGGTCTAGGGTCTAGGGTTTAGGGTTGAGGGTTTAGGGTTTAGGGTTGAGGGTTGAGGTTTGAAGGTTACGGGTTGAGGGTTTAGGTTTGAGGGTTGAGGGTTGAGGGTTGAGGGTTTCCCTAAACCCTAAACCCTAAACCCTAAACCCTAAACCCTTAAAAACCCTAAACCCAAAAGCTTAAGAATTTTTCTATTTTTGATCATATCATACAGGAAGATCAAAAAATTTTCCTAAACGATCAGCTTAGGGTTTAGGGTTTTATGGTTTAGGGTTTAGGGTTTAGTGTTTAGGGTTTAGGGTT
>NW_021439524.1:0-1055 GCF_001605985.2 Dendrobium catenatum | reverse complement strand
TACTAAATGCACAAATTTAGCTTTTCGTAAACACAAACTTTTCAACCAAGCCTAATTTTCTGTCAAATTGTTATAATAAGGTTTATACATGATTTAAAATAAAAAAAAGGTTTATACATGTTGTATGTGTATTGTTAATACTCATCAACTTTAAGCATTGTACATTTCATACCATACAAACAATGATTTTAATGTAATTTTTAGAGTTTGGTTGTATTTACATATAAATTAATCAAAATAATAATTCCCCCTTAGTCAGGTGGTGATGGAACTTTAAAAAATGGTGTGAAAAGTTCAAAACCGATTTTGAAATCAGTATAAAGGGTGTTAATGTTTACGTGAGGCGGGGGTATCAATGTAGTAGAAGAGGCGGAGATGGCTATTGTATGTGAATGATTTCGTCAACGAGAGATGTGGGTTGCTAAGTTTCATTGTGGTAAAGGAAGAGGAGACCGTAAGGTGCGGGGATGGCTAGGGAACACGAGTTATTATGGCTATAGTTTTAATTCTCCTTCGCAACCCTATAATTTTCAGTTTTACACGATTTCATTTTTCTGTGTGCTCGTGTACCCCATTTTTATCATTTCATGCCCATTCATACGAATTTTTATTGCCTCAGGTAACCTGACGTAGAGCTACGTTCGGCATACCCTAATCAAGCGCCATGTAGCAGCCTCATTTATGCGGTCCCGACCCGGCGAATATTGGGTTTATGGCACGTGCGGATTTTGAATTTGAAGGCCCGACCAGCGGACTCGAAAAATATCCGGCGGGCCCGAAAATTATGTATAATTTTCAAATAAAGATCACCATCTTTCACTCGAGTCATCATTTGCTTGCATATACGAAGCTTTCTTTCCGGCGATACTTCATCTTCTTCCAAGTTCCAAAGTCCCCGTATTTGCGTTTCAACTTCTTTCGGAGATACAATGCCTCAGGTTAGTTTCTTTTTTGATAAGCAAGAAGAAGATGAGGCATTGTTTATCAAAAAAGAAACTAACCTGAGGCATTGTTCATTAATACTCTTCTCCCAAAAAGTCACATTGTTCTCAAGG
>NW_021439523.1:0-214 GCF_001605985.2 Dendrobium catenatum | reverse complement strand
GTACGATAATTAATTTCGTCTAGACGAAAATTTTACAAAGAGCTAATCGTACTGTACGATAATTAATTTCGTCTGGACGAAAATTTTACAGAGAGCCAATCATACTATACGATAATTAATTTTGTTTGGACGAAAATTTTACAAAGAGCCAATCGTACTGTACGATAATTAATTTTCTCTGGATGAAAATTTTACAGAGAGCCAATCGTACTGT
>NW_021439522.1:0-252 GCF_001605985.2 Dendrobium catenatum | reverse complement strand
AAACCATGCTGTTAAATTCACCCATCTTAGAATGAGTTAGAGGGGTGCCCCCACATTTTTTGTTGAGTTTGCGACAACAATTAAAATCCCCCACAATTGCCCAGGGGAGGTTGGTGTTACTACCAATCTCAAGAATGCTCTTCCAAAGTTCTTGTCTATCAAATTGAGTGTTGCTAGCATAAACCGCATTAACAGCACATAAGATATTGCCATTGACCGAAATGTGACCATGGATAAATTGGTTTGACATTT
>NW_021439521.1:0-344 GCF_001605985.2 Dendrobium catenatum | reverse complement strand
TCTCTTGTCTTGAGTGAACAGAGGCGAGTAGAGGTAGGCAAGTCTACGTGTGGGGGATAAATTAAGATGATTATGACTAACGAGCACTCTGAAGTCATTGGTGACCTTTTCTTAAGGTTAAGTATGTTCAAGTCACAAGGGAAGTAGGTTATATGGTCGGTTGGATGTGATGGTTAACGAGCACTCTGAAGTTATTGGCTTTTCTTATGAGAGGTAACTTCCCTCTGACTAATCTACCAACTTGGGGCTCGATGACCCTCACATGCATTCTCATTCTGAGGTCTATGATGCGAGAGTTCACTTGCTATGACCCGCTAATTACCTATTAAATATCTAAAAAGATG
>NW_021439520.1:0-290 GCF_001605985.2 Dendrobium catenatum | reverse complement strand
TTTGAGGTATGTGAAAGGGACAACAGAATATGGTTTGATATATCCAAAGAGGCAAGCAGATGGAGGACTAATTGGCTTTAGTAATAGTGATCACGCAGGAGATATATATGACAGGAAGAGCACTACTGGGATGGTCTACTTTTGGGGTCCACATGTGATTAGTTGGGCTTCACAGAAACAAAAGATAGTGGATTTATCATCTTGTGAAGCAGAATATGTAGCTATCACTATTGCAGCTTGCCAAGGAATATGACTTAGTCGCTTACTAAGTGAATTGAAAGGGGAAGCAG
>NW_021439519.1:0-1742 GCF_001605985.2 Dendrobium catenatum | reverse complement strand
AAAATAATTAATCTTTTAAATTGACATATTCGTTGAGACTTTTTTAATTTGTACACTTTGAGCAGCATATTATATAATTGAAGGATTGATACGTCATCATGAAATTATCCTGATCGGGCACGAATCTCGAGACAAAAATTAAGCTTGAAATTTCAAAAATTAAATCCAGGAGCATCTGAACTCCGATTTCAGCAAGCTTATAGTCAAACTGAGCGTCTCGGAAATACAAACCCAATGAGACCAAATTCAACTCAATCCGAGCCCAAATGAGTCCAAATCAAGCATCTGAAGTGTTGTTGGAAAGTTCGTACCACAATTTGAGTTACCAAACGGTCTTTGATTTTAACGAGCTTATAATCGAATCAAACATCTCGATGAGGCGAATCCAACGAGCCCAATATCGATGAATTCTGACATCACTAAGACCTTTAAATGTCTGACGAACGGTGCACGATCAAGGGATTCAATATCAAGGATAATTTTGTAATTGACTTTATTGTTCTTGACGTAGAGAGAGAGAGAGAGATTATTTTAAATTTGAATTTATCCAATCTCAAACTCTATGGTAAACCTTCGTTTATCCCGATCCTATCTTTTATTGTTCTTATCATAAGATGAATTCAAGGATCAAATAGTTTTGATTTCAAATTTTTGCAATGTACACCAAAATATTCAAAAATTTGGGTCAAGTCATGTTTGATCGGTTCAATTAAAGCATTCTGGTTCAAAGAAAAGCTAATTTAGTCTACTCGGGCTCAAATCAAGAGATATTTGTCGGGTTACAAATAAGTTTACCTCAAGTAGATGATTATGATATGAGAATTTGTTATCGTAGATGAATATGACTTATCAATCAGCCCTAATGAGTATGATATGCGAAGTTGGCCTTAGCTGAGGGCAACTTTCTAATATAAACTATTCATCGACAACTTGGCTATTCGACCATCAATACATGAACAAGTCAGCAACTTCTTAGGAGTTTGAAAGTAAAATTATCAAGTTGAATATTCTAATCTTGCTATAAAAACTATTGAATTTTTTTCTTACTTTATGTACAAACTATGTATCTAGCCAATTCTATAGCACTCAAATTGAAATCAAATTTATAAATAGAGGATGGAAGGGTGAGCTCAGATTACATAATCTTATATACTCAAGCTTACCTTACAGAAATCTCAGAGTTTCTAATTCTAAGATTCTTCTTCTTTTTCTCTGATTCTCCTCTCTTTTGATCTAATATTTTCAATATAATTTGATGTGATTCAAGAATAACTCTAAATTCAATATGACGAATTTTACTAATTAATAAATTTAATATTTTTGTTAGTGGTGTCCATTCGGGCCAATTTGACTTTTAATAGGACACAATGGAGAAAAATGATTCATGTAGCCAACCCCACGTAGTGGGATAAAGGCTTGATGTTGTTATTGTTGTTGTTGTTGGTGTCAATTCGGGTCAATGGGTCGAATTTGGGTCGAACATGATTTAACCCACCTGAAAACTGTTCAACCCGAACCAGACCCTTTTTTTTGCAAACAGATGAGGTTTTCTAACCCCGACCGACTCGCGCAGGTAGTTATGTTGACCCGACCCGACCCGCAAACCCTCTTCCAAATAGGTCAAAAACTTCCAGAGCAGAAGATTGGCACAAGCGAGATCTGAAATCATTGGCGCATGCGAGATTTGAATTCGTCGGCGAGTGCGGAAGATTGGCAGCGGCCTGCGTGAGGCAGAAGTGCGG
>NW_021439518.1:0-212 GCF_001605985.2 Dendrobium catenatum | reverse complement strand
ATTATGGTTAAGTGATTAATGTAACGAAAAATTAGGTCCGCAGTATTAAATTCCCTATGAGTCATGATGTAGAAAGTAGTGAGGGAAAGTAGAGGGGTGATGTGGATTCGGTCCCCGGCTTTTAGAATTACGGAGGTGCGAAGGACATGTTAGATTATCCTAGCATCTTTGACTAAAGAGTTAGTCTCTCCAACATGGTAAGGTACATTGGT
>NW_021439517.1:0-300 GCF_001605985.2 Dendrobium catenatum | reverse complement strand
CAAGAGATAATAAAAGAAGATTCAAACCAACTGCCATCCCTGCTCTCACTGATGGATACCCTAGGAAGCCAAGAAGATCTAGTAGAAAAATAGACAGTATTGTGTTGACTGATGCTTCAATGAGATTTAACAGTACTAAGCATGTTCCACAGAAAGTCAGTCGTCAATTGTCCCCTTCTTCTGCACCACCACAGAGTCCTAGTAAGATTCAGCGTAGTTCTCATACCCATTCTTCTTCCCGGATAGATAGGCACCACTCTACAGGTCCTACTCCGTCTTCTTATCCTGATGTAGAGAGGT
>NW_021439516.1:0-1005 GCF_001605985.2 Dendrobium catenatum | reverse complement strand
TGAATTCCCTTCTATAATATTATGATTACCAAAATTAGACATGGATCAAAATTTAAAAGTTGATGTTAAGCCCTTGTGAACTAGCCAAAGGCTAACCAAGAAGGGGGTGAATTGGTATTTAAAAAATTCTTAAAACAAAATCACAAATACGACCAAATAATCACCACAAAAATTAAAGTGTAAAATTAAATATATAAAAATAATAAGAAAGAACACACCATATTTTATAATGGTTCGATCAACTTGAACTATGTCCACCCCCTGGAGCCTCTCCTCCAGGTATTGCACTAAACTCAGTGTCTCTCCTTTTGCCACCATATTAAGGCGGAGAAGCTTGTACAAAAACTCTTTTCAATTTACCCCGGTGAAGCAGAGAATCCAGGGAAGATGACCAGAGTAGACGACTCGAATCCTTTCTTGTAGCAACCTTTATGAAACTTCTCATAAACTCCTCCTCATAAGATCCTCTCTCTCTCTCTCTATTGCTCTACCTCTCCTCTTAGCTTTCTCAAGTCAGGACAACAACAAAAGATCACCTCTTATAAAAATAATAGTGTTGCGGATCTATGGTTTATGATTTTGTTGATAGCAAAATATTCCTTATTTCTCTACAATCGCCTTATGTGCTAATGTTTCAGGTCAACACGATCAGAATGTAATTTGGAACCAGCTCAAGATTGGGTAGACTAGGTCTGAGTTAGTTTGTAATCTTTTTTCTTTGTTAAGTCTGTTGTATTTGATGATTTGTAATGTGGAAGAATTTTTATTGTTCCCTAAAAGATTCCTATTTTTGGTAACATCGTTCGGGTCGATATTTATGTCGTCCCAAACGATTTGAAAAAGGAAGCCCTAATTAGGGCACCTCATTAAAGCAGTCGTCATTATGCAAAACACATAATCCTGGATAATTTTGTATCGGCCAGGACGATAGGCTCAATTTAGCAAGAATCTGCCGCTATATCTCTTTTGAAATAACCTATTTTTGGACATCGTCCAGAGGATTGT
>NW_021439515.1:0-280 GCF_001605985.2 Dendrobium catenatum | reverse complement strand
TAGGGTTTAATTATAAAAGGCCCCCAAACCCGTATGGTCCTCGACTAGCGTGTTATTGGTACACACGTAACGTCTAGGGATGAGGTTTGAAACCGATCCTTCTATACGGGTCAATAGAAGTCGACAGGGTTCAAACCAACAAACAAATATACAGTTGTGGTGATCGCTATATTTATCTTAATACATTAATATTAGACCTTCAAAGCCTATAACAATAAGAATTTACTATCAAGGGCATAAAATCTATAAAACCCGATCCTCGGTCAATAGCTCGACTGAG
>NW_021439514.1:0-1180 GCF_001605985.2 Dendrobium catenatum | reverse complement strand
TTAAATATTTTCGACTGTCGACAGAGGATCGAGTTTCGTAAGCTTTGAGCCTTTATTAGTGAATTTTTTTGATTTTAGACTTTGAAGACCTAATATGAATATATTGAAAAAAATATTATGGTCGTCACGGCCACATATTTGTTTGATGGTTCGAACCCTGTCGACTTCTATTGACCCGTATAGAAGGATCAGGTTCGAACTTGAATTCCCTTATTGACCCGCGCAGCTTCCCTAAACGTCATGTGTGTACCAATAACATGCTTGCCGGGGCCCTTACGGGTTCTATGATTGCTTTTACCCCTTATAGTGTACCTATGTGTATACAAATTATGGTGCACGTGTGGGGGTACTTTGAAATATTTTTGAAACGCCTTCTGTCTGCTTATACGGAGGTTGCAGATCCAGTGGCGTGACTTTGTAGTTTGTGGACGCCTTCTGTCTGCTTATACGAATGTCGTAGATCCGGTGGCGTATCGTAGCAGCTTTTGAATTGAGTTATTTGCTGCTTCGTACAGGTAGACAGTCGTGCACTACTCGTTGCTTTTACAGGTAGATCGTAGTGTACCAATTAATCTCCTGCCTTTATTTGAAGATGCTTGTATTCGTTGTAGTTTTTTAGCTCATGTAGTATATCTGTTACTGTTGCAAGTGGGTATGTAGATGTCTTCCTTCACAGACTGGGATTGACTTCAGGATACTGCATTTACTGAAGTCTTTCTGTATCTACCCACGGGTGGCATGTTATACATACATCTGTATTCGTAGAGAGATCTTATGTGTTGCAGATCTTCTTATCCTTGCTCGTAGATGTTTATTATATTTTTCTTGATGCTGAATGATGGTTGACTACAAAAGCATTGCAATATCCAATGGCTCTTGCTACATAGTTTGTAGGTGCTATCACTTATTGTAGTATCATCCATCTTTGCTTATAATGGATCAACATATTTGCTCGATATTGGATGGTGATTGATTGTAAAGGTATTGTGACATTTTTCGCCTTCACTTGAGTTGCATTGCTTGCATGAAATTCATTTGATTGAAATCATTTGCTTGAAGGGGTTGCATCATTGTTTTGCAAACAATTTGTATGCATGATTTTGCTTTTACCACAAATCCTTGTGCACTTGCTTGCAAGGTTGATATTTGTTTGCAATTAATCACCCTTATCTTTATGTGA
>NW_021439513.1:0-998 GCF_001605985.2 Dendrobium catenatum | reverse complement strand
GCTCAAGGCTAATAAAGAGAGAGGTGAATTGGAAAAGAAGAATTTTTAAATCAAAATATAAACCAAAACTAATATCACCACAATAAAAACAAAATGCGGAAGTAATAAAGAAAGAACACACCGGATTTATCGTGGTTCGGTCAAACCTTGCACTAAACTAAGTGTCTCTCCTATAGACCCCATAGGTAGACGGAGAAGCCCTTACAAAATCACTTCCACCTTCCCCGATGCGGCGGAGTCGTCGGGTCCTTTGTCACCAAATAGATCTTCTTCTTTGGTGAACTTCCCTTGAGAAAAGCCTTGAATCTGATGGTATTTAGGTGCGAGCTTGTCGAAGCAACCGAGTGGAACCCCCTCCACACTCCCTTGAGTCCCCCCTCACAGGATTTTCTCCCTCTCTCAAACTCCACCCTTTCCTCACTCCCTTTCAAGCTCTCTCTTCAAGTTTCCCCCAAAAGAATGAAGCTACAATGGCTGTCAAAGACACTTACAAAGTGTCATGTCATAGCTTAAATAGAAGATCTCAAAATGAGCTCATTAATGTAAGTTTCTGACATTATCATCATGTACAATCAGTGCAATTTAAGCCCAATCAGCCAGGACGATTTGAGACGATCAGAAGAAGTTTGTTCATATCGTCCAGGATGATAATATCATCCTTGATGATCAGAATAAATCATGGAATATCGTCCTGAACATCACCCTTAAAAACAGTTGTCTGATGTCCAATCATCCAGGTTATCGGCCTGGACAATTTTGCGATCGTCCAGGATGATTTGATTGTGCAATCAAGTCATAATTGCTTTCCTTAAATTCCAGAGAAATTTTGGAAAAAATATTCTGGATTGTCCTGGATGACATTTTATAGTCCTGGATGATCCACCTGGACGATGTCCAAAAATAAGTAATTCCTAAATAGATCTGGCGGCAGATTCTTTTTGTTTTGAGCTTATCGTCCTGACCGATACAAAATCGTCCAGGATGATGTGTTTTGCATA
>NW_021439512.1:0-369 GCF_001605985.2 Dendrobium catenatum | reverse complement strand
AAGGGTTAGTAATCAGAATCTGATACATCACCCCGCACTTTCAAAATGCAGAGACTTGCACAGAACACAAAAAACACAAATAGACAAAAATGATTAGCATAAGCAAGCAATAAAAATAATTTTAAAACTCTATTGAATGCTAAATGAATTTGTCAAATGATCATTTTGAAATACTCAAAATCTTGAGTACGGGTTGAAATAATTGCTACTATAGCATATGAATGACTAGCCAGAGATGGAAAGAGAAACTAATCCCCAGCAGAGTCGCCAGAAATCTGTGGGCTCCAAAAATTCGGCCTCGGCCTCCACTCGCTTTTCTTATTCGGCGAGAAAGTTTTAACGAACTAAGTTCCGGGGTAAATTTTGGAA
>NW_021439511.1:0-315 GCF_001605985.2 Dendrobium catenatum | reverse complement strand
TATTAGAACAAATAAGAGTATTGAAATGTAATGTTGATATACCTAGACATATAATAATAAAACCTTCTAGTTTCTATAGATATATTATAATTGTAGGAAGGTTAATTATAAGCATTTCTTTTTAATCATATAAGCTCGACAGATATCTAAGGATGTATATAATTTGATCCACATCTTAAATTAAGAGTCTCATTAGAAAAGCTATGTTATCTTACATTCATTAGTCTATAACATTTTACAATCATTAGTATCCAATTTTTTGCAAGCCTCTATAAAGTGGCAAAAACTTAAAAATAATAATTTTTATTCTATAGG
>NW_021439510.1:0-292 GCF_001605985.2 Dendrobium catenatum | reverse complement strand
TGATTCCAGGAGGAGTGGAGGATCGTCTGGTACTGCTACCAGTACGACAAGTTCTGGATCTGTCAGTGCGGCACCTGTGTGCCAGAGTTGTGGACGGCGACACCATGGCCAGTGCTACAGGATGGCTGGTCTTTGTTTCAGATGTGGTCAGCCTGGACATAGGATTGCAGAATGTCCACAGGCTGGATTTGATCGGCGTACTGAGTTCCGATCTGAGGGCTTTGTCAGACCTGTCAGTTCAGTAGGAAGACCGAGGACTGTTCCTCCTCGCCCTGAGGGATTTTCTGGGAGA
>NW_021439509.1:0-274 GCF_001605985.2 Dendrobium catenatum | reverse complement strand
ATTTTCCTCTGATTTGAACTGATCGGCCAGGACAATCGTGAGATTGGCCTGAACGATCAAGCTAAATTTCAATCATCAAGAAATGTATCCAGGGTGATGCTCAGGCCGATCTTCTGAGTTTTGTATTGATCGGCCAGGCCGATGTCCTTATCGGCCTGGACGATAAAGTTGACAACTTGCAATTAATGAGCTCGTTTGAAACTCTTCTATTTAAGAGCTCTTGTTCAACATTTTTCGAGACCTTTGGCTGCTGCCTTGACCTGAGAATACCTTG
>NW_021439508.1:0-298 GCF_001605985.2 Dendrobium catenatum | reverse complement strand
AATGAGAGAGAACAATATATTAGCAAACAACAACTACAACAAAATTATCATACTAGCAATAGAGGCCGTAACATTATACTCTTCTTTTGTAGAAGTATGGAAGATCAAGAAAAAAAAATACTTATATTTAATACAAAGAAATTAGGGATATATTTATGGACTACCAAAGTATTAGTCCAATCAACATAAAAAGAACCATGCTACTTTGAAAAAGTTGTTAATGGAAATAAAGAAATTTGAAAAATAGTAAAATTTTAAAACAATGAAGTCAAAATCAAGTATCATGTATATGAACATA
>NW_021439507.1:0-245 GCF_001605985.2 Dendrobium catenatum | reverse complement strand
GTGTGATGTGTAGCAGTTTCGATATATAATTAAAAATATACTTTACAAATTGCAGAGATTATAACTGACTGTATGTTGCACTGCCACTTAAAAGCTTATAAACCAGCGGCTTCATTTAGTTCCCGATCATTAAGCTCCAGTGTACCTCGCAAGAAAAGATAACAGAGAAATAGATATATGAGCGTAGATGCCATTCAGAAAAGAAGTACAGGTAACTAACAAAAATATAACTAACAGAAAATTAA
>NW_021439506.1:0-293 GCF_001605985.2 Dendrobium catenatum | reverse complement strand
CCTGCGTTTATTTTGCAGACAACCAAACAGGCTCAAAATATTTAGAATGCATTGCATTTACTTTACATTGCATTTACTTTACATTGCATTTCTTTTTCAGGCAACCAAACAGCCCCTTAGTTTAAAGAGTTGGTGTTGGTAAACAGGACTTGTAGTGCGATGAAATGGATTTAGAGTAAAGAATTTATTTAGTAAGGATTTGCCATCGCTGCTTCTCCTATGGTTATTTCAGAAGCTTTGAATTTGCACTGAGATGAAAATCTGAACTGTTAAATTGTTTGTTTTAGCTATGT
>NW_021439505.1:0-280 GCF_001605985.2 Dendrobium catenatum | reverse complement strand
CTCAAGGATAATTAAGATGATTAAATAAAAATAAAGAGAAATTAACGAGAAAGGGAAAATGTTTCAAAATTTTATTATAAAAAAATAGTTATATAAAGTTTTTGAAATAAACCCATCAACTATATATTTATATTACACTACTACTTATGTACTAAGTGCTCAGATGGTAAAACTCTAGCCACCTCTCATCTCTCCTTTTGATTCCTGGCTTCTTCCATTTCCTCCGACTTTGCTGGAGGCATTTCCGTCTTTATCTTAGTTCATCAAATCTTCACTATCA
>NW_021439504.1:0-278 GCF_001605985.2 Dendrobium catenatum | reverse complement strand
ATTTTTCAAATGTTACTGCAATCTGGTAGGTGTTACTGCTTGGAATGCTATGAACAAGTTTCTTAAGGTTGGAAGGATGCATAAGGAATGGAAAGACACGATTATTGTCTTAATTCCTAAAATTTTGAACCTGGTTCTACCTTCAAACTATAGGCCTATTAGTCTTTGTCAATGCACGTATAAGATTGTGGCTACAATGCTTGTAAATAGGCTGAAATTGTGTTTGCCAAGGTTGATATCGGAGGAACAGGTTGCATTCATACCGGGTAGATCAATTA
>NW_021439503.1:0-209 GCF_001605985.2 Dendrobium catenatum | reverse complement strand
TGTCCTAAATGTCTCAGCAAACTCATCCCAAGTAATCAGGGTATTTGCAAGATCCTGAAACTTCTCTCTGTTGGCCCAACCACCAACGCTCTGCCTCATCATCTAATAAAAATGCAGGTAATGCACTCTTCTTTCAGGAGGATAATGCATCCCATACAGAGTCTTCTATATCCTCATCAGCCAATCCTTAGCTGCTCTAAGCTCAATAA
>NW_021439502.1:0-293 GCF_001605985.2 Dendrobium catenatum | reverse complement strand
CCTCTAAAAGATATTCAACCACTAGACCACCTTTATTTGATAACATCCCTTTTGTTTTTTTGGAAAACTTGTAGTCTACATTTTTGTAATCACTTAACAATCGCATATGGGTAATAGTACAGAAAAGTTACACAAGACCTACTAAACTTATTGATTACATTAGAATTGAAACACAATTCACTAATTAGACATTAAAATAAAAACAATTAGCATTATTAAATGCCAAATATTTAAAAAAAAAATCTCTACTTTGAAATCTGAGGATTATATGTGTGTTTCTACTTGTAAAACTG
>NW_021439501.1:0-604 GCF_001605985.2 Dendrobium catenatum | reverse complement strand
ATACCAGTTCGCCGTATGTTTGTTTTTAGCAAAAAATCTGTTAGGAACCTATAACAGAAATAAAAAAAAACAACATTCTTTATTCTAAAAACTGATTTTTACTATACAACCTGCATAAAAAAATATTCCAAAATTATATTCATTCAAAGTTAAACATCTACATAAACATAATCATCACTAAACATAAACATATAAACATGTAAACATAAACATACATTCTAGATTAATTGACAATTCACCAAGCAGTTCAAGATGATATGTAAAGTTTGTTCGTTTAAAACTATACAAATATCCATAATTAGTCTGCATCTACATCAGAATTAGCCTCTTCTGCTGAAGCTACATGCTTTCCATTGAGCTGCTACCTCATTTTCTGCAGTTCATCCAATAACTGAGTGTGTTGCATTTGCATATGCATATGCACTTGCTTGTCATCTTGTGATTTCCTGACTTGCTCTAGCTTGGCTTGAAAGCAGTTGGTGTTATATAACGACCCCTGGGTACTTGCTGAGAAGCTGGAGCCACCAGATGTCCGCCCCTCGTATGCGTAGGCTTGCGAGCCTAAATCATAAACCCTGTCGTGTTGCATTCCTCCTATCGCTTG
>NW_021439500.1:0-640 GCF_001605985.2 Dendrobium catenatum | reverse complement strand
GTACGAAGTTGTCGTTTGGTGGTAGGAATATTGACTTATTTTCGTAGCATTTTTTGAATTTTTTTAGTATTGAACCTAGGTAGCCTCGTAGGAAATAACTCTTTAGAATCGAGGATCATGCAATCCCAGTCATGATGCTCCTCTTCACGAACTCCCGTAGAATATAACACATTCTTTGGCACAGTCCCATTTCTACGGGGAGGCAGGTAGAGGGTAGCAAGTTTTTCAACTTTATGAACCTCACGCGAAATAAGTTCTTTGAAACGTTGCAAGGTAACACGCGTGACTACGAGTACACTATCTGAAATTAATAGGCTGTCTATTCTTCTAGAGAACACATTCTGCACCGTGTTCATATAAATAGAGTCATAATCGTAATCATCATTTGAAAATTCAACCTTCTTACTACATTCGTCCATGGACTGGCATACTTTCTGAGATTTAGCAGGAGTAACATCATCTTCATCTGTGTAACTTCCAAGATGAGGTACATATTTCATTTCTTTGGGAATGGTCAGTTCTTTGGGAAGAGTCGGCGCTACCTTCTTTCTCTCCACCTACTTTTTCTCACCTTCCCGTTCAGGTCGCTTTGTAGTTTTCGAGTTTGATGCTTTAGCTTTGAGGGAGCTCGAAGACTTTT
>NW_021439499.1:0-522 GCF_001605985.2 Dendrobium catenatum | reverse complement strand
GTTTGTGCAGTAGCTTTTTTTAGGGCCCTTGCATGTCATGTTTTATTTTAGCCTGGATACGAATCAGAGTGTTTTTTTTGTAAGGGTATAAATAAAATTCTTTTATTTGTAATACTAATAAAAATTTTTAGGCTCACATAGTAATTCTAATGATCTAAGAAGTAAGCTCGGGATCGCCGAGAGTCAGCATAAACATATTATTACTTTCTTTTCCTTGTTAGGCACCTCCCCGCCTGCGGGTTCTGGCAGACCACTTGACCTATGAGGGTGCGGTTTTGTCAAGGGAAAGTTGTGCAATCTTTAGAGAAAAATCTATTTTCTAAGCCTAATTTTAAACTGCTTCATATATATTTTATGCATTTGAGTAAATTAGCATGTATTGCATTAGATACACATTAAAAAGAGTCTAAAATATTAATTGCATTTCTAGACATTTTTCACCCTACATAAGTTGAGGGGGCTAATTAGGAACTGTCTTAGATGTTGGCCCCCAATTCCTTAAAACTTAAGCAACGTCCCTAC
>NW_021439498.1:0-323 GCF_001605985.2 Dendrobium catenatum | reverse complement strand
AATTAGAAAAATTATTTCTAATTACTGCTTATGGACGGGACAAGTAGTAAACTATGATAAACTCAGTATTATGTTTGAAAAAATAGTGAGAAGGAGATCTAGAAGATAGATATTGAATCTACTAGAATTCAAGGAGTTAAAAAAGATGAATTACCTTGGGATTAAAATGGCATTGAAGAGGTTGATGTCTTCGAATTTTTTGAATATGTTAACTGCTCAACGGACGAAGTTTCCTCTTGCCGGAAGGCTTATGGAACTGTAAGAAAATCCCAAGTAAAGTCAACGTTCTAGCCTCTTTATTCTTGAAAGTTAAAGTGGTAAAG
>NW_021439497.1:0-448 GCF_001605985.2 Dendrobium catenatum | reverse complement strand
AATGCAGTACCGTTGTCTGAGATTATGCGATGTGGCATATCAAATCTGTAGACGACATTGTGGGTAAAGAAATTGATCACATGCTCCGATGTGACCTCTCTGAATGGAGCCGCTTCTACCCACTTGGAAAAGTAATCCGTCGTTGCCAGAATGAAGCGACGTCCCGCAAAAGATGGTGGATCTATCGGTCCGATAATATCAGTACCCCAGCATTCAAATGGCCATGATGCTATTGTTGGGTTTGAAGGCTGATGTATAACATCACCGTGGATTTGGAGGCTGATGTATAACATCACCGTGGATTTGACACTCGTGGCACCTCTTTGTGTGGTCAATACAATCTCTGACCATGGTTGTCCAATAGTAACCCATTCTTTTGATTTTAGCAGCCATCTTAGGACCTGACTGATTTGCTCCACAAAGCCCTTCGTTGACTTCTGCTACCACT
>NW_021439496.1:0-1149 GCF_001605985.2 Dendrobium catenatum | reverse complement strand
TCTATTTTAGATATTAATGTTATCTTATGAGATAACAACCCCGACCTGGATTGGGGAGCCAGCTAACCACCTAGGCTCTTTAAAACCATATGTTCAATCTCTTTATGAAAGATGGATAAAGACGTTGCTTTTCAACACATTCACTTTCTAATAGACATTCAGCTAACACACTCTCCAACATACACACACCTCCTTTTCCAAAAATCACACACTTTCACCTTTAAAACATACACCTTTCATTCTCAAGAATCCAAAAATTTACTTCTCAAACCAAACACACACACTTGTTTCCACGTTTACATATTTCAAGTTACAAAAAAGCACACTTCACCATTCAAAACTTACACAATACACTTCTCATTTAAACCTCAAAAATTCCGAAATTTACTTTTCCAAATTATAAACTCACTCTGCTTTCCACAATTCACACTTTCACTTCTTAATGTACACATAAAGAGCACTTTCAAGACTCATACACTTACTATAAAATCATACACTTTTACTCTTGAAACACACACATTCCTCAATCTTACACACAAACATCTTTTCAACACACCCACAATTCACTTTTCACACACACATGATACACTTTACCTTCTAAACCCTTCAAAGAGACACACACAAGGATTATTGAAGAACAAAGATTTTTCACCTTCGAGTATATCTCCAACAATTTGATACATTTGAAATATAAACACTAAAATGCAAGACAAGTTACCGACGAGTCGATTCACTTTCTCAAACAGGCTTTGCATATCTTAGAAAACTTTCAACTCAATGCCTCCAATTTTCTAAGAAGAGAATTCAAGAAATAAATTTTAGCACATCAATATATCTCTCCAACAACCGCAAAAGGATGATATACACCCTTCCACATCTTCTCTAATGCTATTTAATTCCTTCACATAAATGAAAACATGCCATCATAGTTTTCTTTCTAACTCTGAACAAAACCACTCATGCCATTTTCCAATCTCAAGTAAGAATAAAGCTATCACAAGTTATCCATTCCCAAATTAAACATATGAGCTTCCTATTTACAAATACACATAACATTAATGAATGAAACACATTTTGTCATTATTTCAAATGTCTTGAAATCAATCTCGCAGTAACAAAAACTTAACTCAATTATCTGCATATAATTGA
>NW_021439495.1:0-200 GCF_001605985.2 Dendrobium catenatum | reverse complement strand
CAGGGCGATGCTCTGGCTGATCTCAGGGCATTTGTACTGATCGGCCAGGACGATGTACATATCATCCTGGTCGATATAGTCGGCAACTTGCAATTAATGAGCTCCTTTGAAGCTCTTCTATTTAAGAGCTCTTATAATATTTAACTTGCAATTTGTATATTTTAATATTCAAACAGAACTCAAACCCAACCTATATCCTG
>NW_021439494.1:0-326 GCF_001605985.2 Dendrobium catenatum | reverse complement strand
GAATGGGATGCCAATAAATTGAAGTGTTTCTTTGGGCAATATTTGATTGAGATCATTAACAAGGTTCATATTTATTCTGATTCAAAGGAAGACCAGTTGGAACTCAAATACAAATTTTCAGGTAAATCACTCTCAGTCTTAATATCATTGGAATCTGATATGGATAGTTATGAAGATCTAAATTGGATATGGAGGAAAAATCTTAAGCTTAAACCATGGGTGAATTTATTTTGGTGGAGACTTGGCATTAATGCAGTTCCTACAAAATCTTTTTTGAAATATAGAAAACTGTCCAGTAATGATGTATGCCCAAGAGGTTGCAATTC
>NW_021439493.1:0-239 GCF_001605985.2 Dendrobium catenatum | reverse complement strand
ATTTTACAACCAACATGCAGTGAAAATCGAGAAAAAGCCCGTCACAATGCAGTAAGGAAATAAACATCGGCCTAACTTAAATTTAAAGTCAGTTGTCCAAACAAACAATTCTAAGTGTGTGTATTAGAAAATGTGTTTTGATATATGCTAAATCAATTATTATTTAAAAGAAAATTTTTAGTTAGTTAAATTTAATTTGATAAATAAATAAGTAAAAAAAAAAAAATAATAATAATAAT
>NW_021439492.1:0-244 GCF_001605985.2 Dendrobium catenatum | reverse complement strand
TATTTTGGAAGCCAGGATCCTTAATTATTCTCTTGACGATGCTTGGTTTTCACCTTCTCATATGGTCTTTAGAATAGAGAATAGTTGTAATAACTTTGGTTTAAGCTCTCCTGGTCATATATTAGGTTAAGTGGAATTCTCTTTCTATTAACTTTATTGATATTTGCATTGATAGCCAATTTATTCATGGGGAAATTTGGTTTAATGGTTGCTTTTTCTACTATTTAAATTTCATTTATGCTTC
>NW_021439491.1:0-251 GCF_001605985.2 Dendrobium catenatum | reverse complement strand
TCCGCCTGACTCGGTCCCATAATTCTATTTACGGGGCGGGCAAAGTAGGTCGTTGGAAGATTTATGGGATCTGTTGGTTGCCGTGGAGCATTTAATGCTATATTTTGCCTAATGCTAAACATGCCGTGTGTGACGCGGTGAGGGTTAGCATGAATGGAGGAGTGGTTATTTTAGGTCATATTTAGGATATTTTTATTTTCTTTATATATTAAAAATATTCTAAAACATGTTTATTTAATTATATTTTAAAT
>NW_021439490.1:0-307 GCF_001605985.2 Dendrobium catenatum | reverse complement strand
AATTTACTCAATGGAATTTGAAATTCAAAGAGGGGATCATGGGGGGGCCAGCGGCAAGACTAGGAGGCTGAGAGGGGCAGCGAGATGGGGCTGTCGGGCTGGCAGGGGCTCCAACCGGCAGTAGAGCTGGGAGGGGATGGCGGGATGGGGCTGGGTGGTGAAAACCGTGGGAGAGAATAAGGGGAAGGGGCAACGGGTCTTGGGAAGAGCTTGAGGAGGGAGATGGGGTAGGAGAACAATGGAGAGAGGAGGGTATTCAGATAGGAAAAGAAAAGAAAATCTCTTCCTCAAGAACTCACTAAGAGAT
>NW_021439489.1:0-230 GCF_001605985.2 Dendrobium catenatum | reverse complement strand
CAGACTCTCCCTGCTTTGTCAGTGTGGGGAATTCTGGTAATGGAGGGAGTTCGGGTTGAGGGAAAGCGGGGAATTCAGGGAAGGGAGGAAGCTCGGGAAAGGGAGGCAATTCGGGCTTGGGAAAAGCTGGGATTTCAGGGAAAGGAGGGAGTTCTGGATTCCCGGTGACTTGTAGCAGAAGGCGAGCGGCGTAGCATGGTGAGTACTTGTTAGAGAAGACGAGGGCGAGG
>NW_021439488.1:0-2151 GCF_001605985.2 Dendrobium catenatum | reverse complement strand
CCAACTTTAATTAAAACCAAATAATCCATTTCTATTTAAAAAGATTTTCATTGTTATTTTCTTTCTTTATCTCATTTTTATTTTAAAAAAATTCCATTATAAGTTGATGGGTGATGGAGGTCGGAAGGGCCGTAGTGGTGCGATGGTGGTCCAAGGGACTGTTGCAACTCAATCTCATGTGTTTATGTTTTTGATGATAATAAATATTGTGGCTCATATCCTGTTGTCTACTTGAACTTATAATATATTTTTGTTTGTGTGTGTACTAACTTTTTAAGAATGTCGTACACCATTCAATGAAGTTTCAAAACTCAAGATTGCGTAAAAAAAGTTTTTCTATAAAGATTTGTGTAATAACCATTATTGTATTTTTTTTTATTTATTGAGTTAAGTTCTGTAAGGGTGTATGCTTGTTTGGTGACCATGCACACACACACTCAGGGGGAGTGAGATTAAGTCAAAATTAGAAGTTTAAATTTTGAACTAATCGTACTGTATGATTTATATCATACTGTATGATCAACTCATCTAACTAATCATACTAGAAGATCTAGATCGTCCAGGACAATTAGTTATGCTCATGAAAATAGCCGACAATCATAATTTAGACAAGATTTTGAATTTTATATGTTTTTCTAATCGTCTAGGAAAAAGTATATCTTACTAGACGATCTATTAAATCATGCCTAAATTAATCTTGTGATTAGTCAATCAAATCTATTTAATTTTGATATTATGATCATACTATATGATTTGGACCATACTGTACAATCAACATAGAAAGATTTTAGTCATCTCATATTTCTTCATGGATGAACAACATTTCGATTGAACTAATTGCCCTGGATGATATCAATATCGTATTGGACGATCTGTTCAAATTTAAACTGATCATATTGGACTATCTGGAGATCATTTAGGACTATCATGTTAAATTCTGCACATCTTAGTGGATGATCCTGCGATCGTACTAGACGATTTTTGTTTGTAGAATTAAAATTTTTAGGATTTTTTAAGCCCTCAACTTGGTAAGTGTCATTGGCAGCCATTGTGTCTTCATTACTCTAAAGAAAACATGAAGAGAGAACTTGAAAGGGAGAGAAGAAATGGTGGAGTTTGAGAGGGAGAAGATCATTGGAAAGGATTTCAAGGGTGTGTGGAGGGGATTTCATACGGTTGCTTTGGTAAGCTTGCACCTTAGTACCATAGGATTTAAGGTTCGTCTTGAGGAAAGTTTCGGGAAGAAGAAGATTTTTTTTGTGTCAAAGGACCCGGCTACTCTGCCGCACTAGGGAAGGTAGAAGTGATTTTGTAAGGGCTTCTCTACTTTGTTGTGGGGGCAAAAGGAGAGTTAATAAATGTTTAGTGAAATACTCGGATGGTGCCTCTAGAAAGTAAACGTAGGTCAGGTTTGACCGAACCACTATAAATCTAGTGTGTTCATTCTTTTATTATTTATGTATTTATTTTTCTTGCGATTAACTGCGTGGGTGAAAACGTTGATTTATCTTTTTATTGCGAATGTAATTCGCTTCCGCATCAAGTTATAAAAAGATTTTTTTCATCGTTAAAGAATTGTTTAAATAACCAATTCACACTCTCTTGGTTAGTCTCGAGAATAGTTTTTTAGGGTTTAACACCCCTCACAAACTTTTAGGGACCGTAGTTAGTAGGTAACTGAAGGCAGAGGGATTGTAATTGATGGGAGAAAGTGGTTGGAGGGATTATAGTTGGTGGGCGATAGAGGTCGAAGGGATCATAGTTATTAGCTGATAGAGGTCAAAGGGTTTGTAGTTGACAACAAGGGTTGGAGGAACCATAGTTTTTCAGTGATGGTGGTCGGGTGGAGAGCCGAAGGTGGCTGCCTGACGGAGGTTTAATGACGATGGTCATGTGGAGGTCTAGGAGCGGCAGCTTCGTGGTGATGGTTCGTCAGCAGTGGTGGCTTGGTGGAGCTCTTGGATGCTTTGAGCCCAAGAGTTCTCTTGAGTTTCTAGCCTAGGGTCTCAGCCTCCAAAAGTCCAAACCCCCCTTATATGGAAAGAGGGAGTCTATTTATATATTTTGAGAGTGACATGCTCTATAAATATGGAAAAGATCCAAGATAAATGTGGATTGCTATATCGAATGACCCATATTGATTCCTTCAAT
>NW_021439487.1:0-216 GCF_001605985.2 Dendrobium catenatum | reverse complement strand
TAATTTTAAATAATTAGATAATTTATATAATATTTATTAAAATTATAATGTATATTATAATTATTTTCGGACTCCTGGAGCTTCGACGTTCAAAAATAGGGGGGCAACTGATACGTTATCATGAAATTATCTTGATCGGGTACGAATCTCGGCGCAAAAATCAAGTCGAAAACTTCAAAAATTAAATCTAGGAGCACCTGAACTCCGATTTCAACG
>NW_021439486.1:0-212 GCF_001605985.2 Dendrobium catenatum | reverse complement strand
AGAATTTAAAATTCCCTAAAGGCTATGCATCAAACATGAATTTTTCACAATCAGTTAGTGTTTTTTCAAAGTCATCACTAATTCCTGTCAATACCAAACTTGGATTTTCTATCCTGGTTTGGTGTTTTGAGAACAGATTATTTTCATTACCTTCACAAGTATCTGGAAATGAAATTGCTTTTATTGTATTGATTTTATTTTTTAAGAGTGCA
>NW_021439485.1:0-643 GCF_001605985.2 Dendrobium catenatum | reverse complement strand
GTCCCATACCAGACCAGGAGACTTTTCCTGATGTTGGTGGTAAGATTTTGGGTGCACCCACTTCTCTACCTGATAGCCTGACCATGTAATTCTTTTCATATTGGTAAGTTCAAAAGTTCCTTTTTTTATGTTCTTGCAAAGTTTTATTTGTTTCATTTGAGGAAAAACTTGCTTTTCTTGTATATTATTTGTTATCCCATTGTATTTTATGTGAGTTAAATAAGTTATTATGATTATTATTATTTTACTTATAATTTAGCCAGTTGCTAATTTCTAAAGGATTTACAGGACACAATGATCTAATGCTTTTATGATTGTTCAATTGCATTTGATCTTTCAACAGTAGCAATTTTTTTGGAAGCTTGTTTTAGCCTTACTTTATTTTTTGGGGATTTATATGAAAACTAATTTTTTTTTATTTTTATGTATTTAAAATCTAAAATTATATTTATTTATTGAATATAAGTCTTTAAGAATTGTATACAAATATCTCCCTAGTATAATTAATTATTAAAATTTAGATATTAAATATCTAAATACATGAGTCATTTTGAAAAAAATAATAATTTTCTTGCATTATAAAACTTCTCATTTATTATATTTGCTTTATTAAGATAATACATCTGTATTGTTCAAGTATGTA
>NW_021439484.1:0-1167 GCF_001605985.2 Dendrobium catenatum | reverse complement strand
CAAAAATGCGCCTATACCGAGGTGTACCGAGTTTTTTTGCCTAAAACCGAACGCTCCTCTACATTCGGTCGGAGGATGTAATAATTGTTCCTTCAGTTGATATCACTTTGATCCCTAGACTTATGTTAGTTCATTTTTCATTTCTTGAGGAATTCTTTTGAGCAATAACCTCCATGGTTGCCCCAACTTAGGGCTATTTAACATTGAATCATACAAATCATTTGACTTATATTTTATTTTATGGGCTTGCTGCAAGAGGTGAATTTCTTAAGTGTTAGATATGATTTATATATATATATATAATTATGAGTTTAGGTAAGTAGGACATATGGAGCGACCTCCATTTGGTTCCTAAGGAAGAGGTGGTCTCCCAATGTGCTTGTCACTTGCTCTTCTAATGGATCAAAATCCTTTCTCCCGAGGATTTTCATGTAGTCTCAAGCTTACTAGAGGGACTGGACTTTTCGCGCTACATATTTAATACACATATTGAGGCGACAATCCATCTTTCTACCCAATGGGTCTTGAATCCATATCCCTTCCATGAGTTACTTAGCCATTGATTTATTTTATCTTGCTTCTAACTTTCTTAATTTTTCCCTTGAAGTTGGTGAATCTTCAAGTGGCAACTAATCAAATCTCTGACCCCATTCACCCCTCTTAAATATAGAAACTATACAATGAGATACTAGTTTTAAGAGAATTGGTGAGATTAAGAGGTGGGCTAAGAGCAAACTGAGCAAGGTCAACGCTCAACGAGCGAAATGCAAAGTTGAAAAATTAGGAGAAATCTTGAAGGGAAAGAGAGGGGGTTCTGACTTGCACTAAAACATTATTGTTGCATGGCTCTACAAAAGAGTAGGATGATAAAAAAAGTACTTGCATGTTTTTTTTTTCTTTTGATGAATACTTTATTTTTATCATTCATGAAAGAAGACATGTACACATACACATATACGCACACATATATGATATACACACACCTTTAGTAATGTATTAGTTATCCTCTTATTGCACTTGAGATGAATTCAAGTAGCCTTGTGAATGATTTGTAGATTCTCCTAAAAAAGCAAGCACAAAGTCATGTGAGTAGGACTGATTACATTCTATTGAATGGATTTTTTTTTTTTGTTATATATATAAAAACTAAAATCAATATTGAAATGA
>NW_021439483.1:0-353 GCF_001605985.2 Dendrobium catenatum | reverse complement strand
AATAAAGAAAAATAAAGAAGGAATATTCATTACACAAAAAACATAAATAAAAAAAGTTCTCAAGAAATCATGGAGAATTGTAGTCCAATAAGCACTCCAATGAAATGTGGAATCAAACTATCAAAGAAAGAAGAAGGAAAGATTGTAGATCCAACTATGTTCAAAATTTAATTGGAAGCCTGAGAAATCTAACATGTATAAGACCAGACATTCTATATGCAGTTGTAATTTTTAGCCACTGCTCGAAAAATTCCATTGAAACACACTTTAAAGTTACCAAGAGAATTCTTCAATATATTAAAGGTACGCTAAGTCTCAAACTTTTATTTTCTCGTTCTAAATAATTTTGACTT
>NW_021439482.1:0-339 GCF_001605985.2 Dendrobium catenatum | reverse complement strand
CTCTCTGAAATCTTCTCGGGATGTCCATCGCTCTCCAAAACTTTCTTTAGATTTAAAAAGCATAGCGCATCCATCACCTCACATCTCCACATACCAAAATTCCCTTTGCCATCAAACTTCGTCACATCAATTTTGATGGGATGTGTAACTACTTAATGAATCGACACCTTCACCGTTGAGGTGGATGTATCCATGGCTCCACCGGATCTCATAGCCTCTACCAAATTGCAGCCTTCTCACGATACCAGAATTGCACCAATCCGACTAACTTTTCTACTTCCATCAACGAACAAACATAACCTTCATGCCAAATGGATGATAGAACCTTCTTAAAACTCT
>NW_021439481.1:0-1454 GCF_001605985.2 Dendrobium catenatum | reverse complement strand
CAATTGTAAATGTCGAGTCAAATTTAAATCAATTCGGATCAATTCAAGTTAGAATTGGGCTCGACGAGGTTCAATCGAATTAATCGAAGGTGCTCGAGAACATTCGAGCAAAAATCGAGGTCAACATACGGACCCTCAACATATGCGGAGAATAATAGGTGAACCGTATATGTTGGCGTTGACCTTCCTAACTCTTGGAAGATGCAACTCTAGGGTCAAGCAACAAAACTAAATTAGCAAGGGGGGAGCTAAAGAAAGTGAATCCCCATCTGCCCAACCAAAGTGGTAGAATAGGAGAAGGAAGTCTCATGTTCACATGAGAAGAATTAAAATAAGCTCATAAAGAGTTCAAAGGAGATTCAACAATCGTCTAGAGCGCACATCTAAGATGGCGAGAAAAGAAGAGATTCAATGCTACCAAGAGCAGAGTATCAACAAAAAAAAAAAGCTAACAGAGAGTCAATAATCAATTGAACGAAAGTCAGAGAATGAGTGACAAGAAGATCAACGATCACTCAAACATCAATCTGAAGGTGATATGAAGGGGACAAAGAAAGGACCTTCGCTCGGCCATAGGCCCTGAAATAGCGAAGTCCCTACCCGACCATAGGTCTGGCGGTAAGATAAAGCAGAAAGGGAAGGTCACCCGACCGTGGGTTCGTCGGTGAAGAAAAAGAACACCCTTGCTCGGCCATAGGCCCCGAAACAGCAAGGTTCCTACCCGACCACATGTCTGTCAGTAGAAGAAAGCGAAAACTCAACAATCACTTGACCATAGGTCTGTCGGTGAAAAGAAGAAGAAGTACACTCGCTCGGCCATAGGCCCCAAAACAGCGAGGTTCCTACCCGACCATAGGTCTGGCGGTAGAAGAAAAGTAGCAACTGAACAATCACTCGACCATAGGTCTGTCAATGAAGAAAAGAAGAAGTACACTCGCTCGGCCATAGGCCCCGAAACAGTGAGGTTCCTACTCGATCATAGGTCTGTCGGTAGAAAAACAATCACCCGAACATAGGTCTGCCGGTAAAAAAAAGAAAAGAAGCACTCTCGCTCGGCCATAAGCCCCGAAACAGCGAGGTTCCTACCCGACCATAGGTCTGTTGGTAGAAGAACAATCACCCGACCATAGGTCTGTCGGTGAAAAGGAACAGAAACAGCCTCGCTCGGCCATAGGCCCCGAAACAGCAAGGTTCCTACCCGACCGTAGGTCTGCCAGTAAGAGAACAGTCACCCGACCATAGGTCTGCCAGTAAAAAAAGAAAGGAAAACACCCTCGCTCGGCCATAGGCCCCGAAACAGCAAGGTCTCTACCCGACCATAGGTCTGTCGGTAGAAGAGCAGTCACCCGACCATAGGTCTGTCGGTGAGAAGGAAAGAAACGCTCACCCGACCATAGGTCTGTCGGTGAAGAAAGAGAGCACCCTTGCTCGGCCATAGGCCCCGAAACAGTAAG
>NW_021439480.1:0-242 GCF_001605985.2 Dendrobium catenatum | reverse complement strand
AGTGTGTGGGGGGAGAGGATTTAAATTGTTTCCAGAATTGAGGGACTCCTTTAGGAAACAATTTAATAAGAAAAGGACCAGGGAATTTCGGTTAGGATGGTGGAGGAAAACTTAGGAATTATTTCCAATGAAGGTTAGAGAGAATTTAGGAAATCAATTTCCTGAATTCCCTGTTTAGGGATTTCCTTTTGATTTGTATGCATTAAAATTCAATGCTCCCCTGCCCTGGAATGTCTTGAGTA
>NW_021439479.1:0-398 GCF_001605985.2 Dendrobium catenatum | reverse complement strand
TTTTTGGGCTGAAGTGGTTAGTACTACATATTATATTCCAAATAGGGTGAACATTATATCAAAACTGAATAAAACACCCTATGAGCTTCTTTAGGGGAGAACACCTAACTTATCATAATTGCATGTTTTTGAAAGTAAGGTGTTCATACATAATAATGAAAAATCTTCTTTAGAAAAATTTGATCAAAAATCAGATATAGGAATTTTTCTTGGATGCTCTAGTGTTAGAAAATCGTATAGAGTATTTAACAACAGGACTTTTATATTTGATGAGACCTCATATGTTATATTTGATGATGTTTGATCGAAAAAATAGTTTTGAAAAAGTATTAATTTTCTTTGGGAAAGTTAAAAAATTGAATTTAGTTTTGGAATCGAACACGACATTAAGAACGATA
>NW_021439478.1:0-217 GCF_001605985.2 Dendrobium catenatum | reverse complement strand
AGCAATCTGGTAGCTAAAACTACTTTTCTCTTTTTTTTCTCTCTACTCTTTTCTTCCCTTCCTCGTTTTCCTTATTCGGTAAGTCACGATGCTAAAATTTAGATTTTTTTTTATTTTAAAAAATATATTTAAAAAATTTGGGTTATCACAATTTACACACCTTAGAAAAATGTCATCCCTTACTTTTTTTATAAAGAGTTGAGCACAAAATCAATAC
>NW_021439477.1:0-237 GCF_001605985.2 Dendrobium catenatum | reverse complement strand
CAACTTCTACAAAAGTGATTACATACAGTTTATTACAAATACTTTTGATTTAAAAAATATATTTTGTGTATAAAATTGTACGAACTGTCAGATTTTTATGTGCAGTTTGGATAAGCTGCGTGTGAACGCTCATGTGGCATCGTGGTGTATTGACAACCACACAGCGCAACTCACTTTTTTTCTTCTTCTTTGGAGATCAAATTTTTTTTTTTGGACATTTAGGCCATTTAAGGCAAA
>NW_021439476.1:0-310 GCF_001605985.2 Dendrobium catenatum | reverse complement strand
TTGCCTCTTCGCCAACATGAAAGACCATTAGTGGCCTTAAAGCTCTATGTCAGAAGCCTCGCCGCCAACTTCTTGGTAATCATAAATCGCAGTTTCTTCTATGGTTTCAACGACAAAGATATGTGAATCATAAATTGCAGTTTGCTGGTTGGTGTCTAAAATAAATACTAATTGATCATAAGACTCATGTAATTAGTGCACTAACATTTTTTAAAATTACACCTTTGTTCAATAGTGTTTTTCAAGGTTTAAAAAATCAAAACGAACTGGCCAGTCTGACCAGTTCAACCGTGAACCGATCTTATTGCCG
>NW_021439475.1:0-202 GCF_001605985.2 Dendrobium catenatum | reverse complement strand
AATCGGCATTCAAAAGAACCAGCACAGAACTGAAGCAGCTGGCAGCTCATGCACCCGAAAAAACACGACAAGTTTTCCAAAATGTTGAAACTCAGGATAACAGAACTATCCAGTACAGCACAGATTACAGAATATGCTAATGTTATGGATCGTGTACAGAACTGAAACAAACAACCAAATAAATTTTTCACAGCAATAAACA
>NW_021439474.1:0-249 GCF_001605985.2 Dendrobium catenatum | reverse complement strand
GAACATTCATGACTAAAGCAAAAATATATGGGCAGCTGATCAAGTAATCCAACTAAAAAAGGAAAATCCTTGGTCACACTACCTTGTATTTGAACACAAGTGATGCGGTGCATTTTAAGCTAGGATAGTCCTTAGGAGTACTTTATCCATTTTGTTCTAAAATACTCTTTTGCTCTCATAAGTAGGAGGTCTTGTAGAAGAAGAAAGCATTAAATGATATTTTTTTAGTCTTTGAAGCTTTTGAAAAGC
>NW_021439473.1:0-227 GCF_001605985.2 Dendrobium catenatum | reverse complement strand
GATAACTACCTAAGTGCAGGAAGTTATCAATTTATAAGTTCTAGGACTTTTAAAATGAACACCCATGTTATATGGAAGACAAATAATCATCTGAGAGTCCCCAAAATTTTATTAGGAAGAGAGAAAGGGACCTTATTAATAATCAAATTTGATTGATTAAAATAAATTTGATCAATTAAATTATCAAATTAATTTAGTTTAATTTTTAATGGATTTTATTGTAATAT
>NW_021439472.1:0-224 GCF_001605985.2 Dendrobium catenatum | reverse complement strand
CCTCCTACTTCAACCTTTTCGGTGGCATTCCTCCTCCTCCTCCTCCAAAACAGTAGAGATGAATTTCTGTGTGTTTGTTGTACTCGTGTTTTTTATGTTTTGTTATGTTAGTGTTTATATTAAGTGTTTGTTTTTATGATTGTTTTTTCTTTTAAGTTAAGTGTATTTTGTTAATTGTCTTTAGATATTATGAAATGTGTAATCCTTTCATTAATATCAATGCA
>NW_021439471.1:0-422 GCF_001605985.2 Dendrobium catenatum | reverse complement strand
CTTTTTGGTGGCATTCCTCCTCCTCCTCCTCCAGAATAGTAGAGATGAATTTCTGTGTCTTTCTTATACTAGTGTTTGTTTCATGTTTTGTTATGTCAGTGTTTATGTTAACTGTTTTATTTTAATGTTTATCTTTTCTTTTAAGTTAAGTGTATATTCTTAAATGTTTTTAAATATTATGAAATATGTAATCCTTTCATAAATATCAATGCGGGTAGTTCTTATTTCAAATTTGATTTGTTTTTGAAATGTGGTTAATTTTTATGAATTTCATTAGTATTTTTTAATCTTCATAGTGCTTAAATTAGATTGTAATTTGAGATTATCTATATTAGAAAATTTAGTCTTTCTTAGTTTAAAAGTTGTTTATAACTTGTTGTAATTCGAACTTTTAAATTTATGTCTATTCATTTAGACTACAT
>NW_021439470.1:0-374 GCF_001605985.2 Dendrobium catenatum | reverse complement strand
GGGGTGCATGGCCAGCAATGATGGTGGCTGGTGGCAAACGGTGGTAGACCAGGGGCGGTGGCTAGTGATTGTGGTAGTCGGTGCAGGGAGACCAGCGGCAAGTGGTTGCCAGTAGTGGCGGCACACAATCGGCCAGTGGCAATTGCAATGAAAATTGGGAGCAAAAAATAGACTAAAGAATAAATTTAAAATGCTCCAAAATTTCATATTATATTTATTTTACTTCAAATTAAACATAAAATTTTAATATTTTATTTATCTTTTGCATTCAACCAAACAGTCCTTATGAGACTCCATTGCGGATTGCGCTGGCGGCAGGGCAAATCGCGTGGCGATGCAAATACTTAAGCCACAAGCAACCGACTACCCTCATG
>NW_021439469.1:0-290 GCF_001605985.2 Dendrobium catenatum | reverse complement strand
CTGTTTGTTTTCTTGTTTATTTATTTTTTTATGATTTTTCCTGATTTTGTTATGTCAAAATATATGAAGGGAAGAAAGATGAAGATGAATTTCTTCATCACATACATCGAAGAGTAGATTTGGCCTTCTCACCTCCAACCTTAATTAGTTTTCCAATAGAAATTCAAAATTCATTTTAGATGCTTTCTTGTCTTGCCACAATTAATAAGTTGTATAATTGGTTTTTGTAAATGATTTAATGGGATCGTATATTTGGATGTTGATATAGTAGTGTTTAAGTTTCACAAAAT
>NW_021439468.1:0-204 GCF_001605985.2 Dendrobium catenatum | reverse complement strand
TTTACCAAAAAGTTGAGGTGATACATTTTGTTTTTTAAAAACTAGTTTCTTCAGATTATTTGGACAACAAGACTCTAACATTTATCTTATCTTAGATTTTAATAAATCATAATTGTGTAAGTGGAGTATTAGTTGGTTTGATTGAATTTTTCCTTGACCTTTGGCAGCAAGTTTTAAGCAGGATATAACCATGATTTGGTTTAA
>NW_021439467.1:0-279 GCF_001605985.2 Dendrobium catenatum | reverse complement strand
TAGATATATATATATGTTAAGATATTTTTAACTTTTTATTTTTAATTTATTATTATTATTATTTCTTCTCTTACTAGTGAGAAATGCTTCATACTATTTTTTCAAGCAGATTTTTAGAATAATATTTTTTTAAATTTATACTGAAGAAACTATTTTAAAAAGTAATAAAAAAAGTCATCTCAAACAAAATCTAAATAAGAGATAAATTATAATAGGCATTTTTAGACAAAGTCTAAGATCAACTTGTTGCGTCCTGGAGTATTCGCGGCGGTAGAGAAA
>NW_021439466.1:0-431 GCF_001605985.2 Dendrobium catenatum | reverse complement strand
GTCATCAGTTTAGATTCCTCAAGAAACCCATCAGCTTCTTCTAATTGAATATTAAAAATATATGATTTCAAATTGTCTCTAAGATAATTCAAGCTTTTGAATTTAGACTTGCTCCAATAAAAAAGAGCCTTCAAAGTTCTTTTGAACTTCATGTCTAAAGTAGACGAAGGATCACCTCCTCCAATCTTGTTCCAAGATTTTTCCACTAGAGCAGTCGCACCATGATAAGAAGCCCAAACATCTTCAAAACGAATGTCCTTATGAGTAATAGCGATTGGCTTGAAGATCTCCAAAATGATAGGACAGTGGTCGGAGGCAACCCGAGATAAGTGTTTCACCAAGGCCAATTGAATGGAGTTCATAGCATAAGAATTCAAAAGACATCTATCAAGAATCTCAAGAATGCGTCCACCTCAAGATTTGTTGTTACA
>NW_021439465.1:0-1170 GCF_001605985.2 Dendrobium catenatum | reverse complement strand
GCACTTAGGTATAGGCTGTGAGCTTTTTGAGTTTGGAGGCTCAACTCACGGAAATTGTAGCTCAATTTCACCACATTCAACATTTCTAAACCTGAGAACAATGACTTGAACAACCATCTCATTCAACAAGTAGATAGTGCTATCCTCAGCTTGGCAATTTATGCTGGTAGAAGCCTGATTCATTAAGACACTAACATCGGGAGGAAGAGATACAAGATAAAAAAATAAAAGAAATTCAACAAGATTAATAAGAAATACAACTATAGAATGGCAACAGAAATAAGCAAATGCTAATTTTTTTCTGTAATAAGTTTACCTTTTTAATAGCAAACAAGTTGAAGAAGATGACGAAACTTTCTGTTGGGAGAGCGAGCGAAGGTGAATGAGAGAGCGAGTGAGTGATAATGCAATTTTGTCGGATCTGTGGCTTCCGGAGGTTCTCCAATGGTCCAAAGTGACTGACGAAGGTTCTTGGTTAGGACTTTCTGTTGGAAAGGAATTCGATTTTGGTTTTGGTATTTTTCTTCAGCCAATCATTTTTTCTTCCCTCAATCAGAGTGGGGTAGTTTTACCACTGTTTCTGATGGTGAAATGTTTGGCTGACATTTGCTTGTGGTTTTGATGTTCTGCTGGTTTAAGACTTGTGATTATTTATGGTAATTGCTGCTTGGATTTGTTTGGATTTTATGAAATTCTTGAGACAGGGCTTGGAGCAGATATTTTATTTTTTTTGTTTGATGTTTGCAACTGAGAGGTTCTTGGTGTGGAATTGTTTGTTTTTCAAGAACATTTGGTGTGGATTTTTGTATTATAGAAGTGGATTTTTTTGTTCTAAAGCTTTACCTATGAAGGATATGTTAACCCTCCGTATTCAATTAATGAATGGATTTCTTCAATTGAGGAACGGATTGCATTAATTTTCTTGCTAGTTCTCTTGTCCAAACCAGTATAGAGACTGCTGGAGCAGTTTTTATAATTTCTTCAAGATTATTGGAAGAGGATTATGTGATACGGGTTGATTTATTTACCACTTGTTGTATTTTGATTGATTTTGGTTCAGCATTTTGTTCTTTTGGAAAATTTGAAATTAAGGAAAAGAGAGAAGATCATTTTCCTCCTAGTTTTGTCATGCCCTTTCTATTATTCTCATGTTTAAGAATCTGATTCAAG
>NW_021439464.1:0-224 GCF_001605985.2 Dendrobium catenatum | reverse complement strand
AAACTCCCATCTCCTAATTTGTCGCTGCTCAAGTGCACAGAAATAATTACACAATAATAAAGTATTTAATGTTGATATATCATCAATTTTTTTTATCGGGCATGAATCTCAAGGTAAATTAGAGTTACAAACTTCTGAAATTAAATCTGAGATCATCTGAGCTCTGATTTCGAGAAACTTATAGTCGAACTGAACGTCTCAAAAAGAAGAACCCAACGACACCA
>NW_021439463.1:0-325 GCF_001605985.2 Dendrobium catenatum | reverse complement strand
CAATTCCTTATCTAACTTCACAGCTTTCCCATCTTCCGATAGAAGCAAATCATTTTCATTAAAATTCAATTTAACATAAGGCTTTCTACCCCACGGGTTCTTAGGAACAGAACCAATCAAGTTAGGCAATTCTTCAACCACTTTACCTCCATTTGATGAGATTGCATTCTTAAATCCAGAATGAACATTGTTATTAACCAAATTTTGAGAATCTTCATTTATCGCACTGCGACAGAGTCCAGGGATTGCATTCGAATTCACAAAATGATTAACAAAAATTTTCATACCAGATGTAGATTCGGAATTGTCAAATGGAGTCAAGGAA
>NW_021439462.1:0-423 GCF_001605985.2 Dendrobium catenatum | reverse complement strand
CCCCCCCCCCCCCCCTCTTCAGCCCTTGGACTTGACGGCTACACTTTTTAATTTACAAATCAACTTGGAATGCTATTAGCAAGTAGCTTTGTGATGCGATTTTTTCTTATTTCTCTTTTGCCTCTATGCCAAACAAAATTAAGGCTACTGCTACTGCCATAGGATTGATTACTAAGTGTCTTCATGCAGCAAATATATTTGATTATAGGCCATTATTCCTTTGCAACACCTGTAAAATTATAGCTAAGATTCAGGCCAATAGAATGAAAGAGGTCATGCCTTCCATCATACACCTGAGCCAAATAGGTTTTATCAAAAATAGAATTATTTCTGATAATATTCTTTTGGCAGTTGAGCTTCTTGGGGATTCTTAACTTGAATGCTAGAAACAAGTATTTGTGTGCAAAATTTGACATTCACAAG
>NW_021439461.1:0-635 GCF_001605985.2 Dendrobium catenatum | reverse complement strand
ACAATTCCTTTAGCACCCTTCACAGTACTCGTCTCCATCCTGAGGAACCTCGGGGGGCAAGAGAGGAGGCGGCTCCCGCTCCAGCTCCCTTTCCTGACCCTGTTCCTCTCCACCAGCACTCACCGGTTGATCAATTGATTGAGAGATTTGATAGATGGGAGACCTGGTTTGATGCCTATGTTGCTGCACAGGAGCAACAATACTCTGAGGACATCGCCCGTTACGAGCATCACCGCGCTGAGGATTTAGCCCGTTTTGACAGTTTCCTCACTCACCAGCAGCAGCAGCATGACGAGGACATCGCCTGGTTCAATGCTCAGTTTACCACACTTGCCAGTTACTTTCAGTAGCCGCCTCCACCACCTCCATCTGATGATCAGGATCCCTCGTTCTTTTAGTCTGTGCTTTGTGTTGTTTGTTTTTTTGTCTTTTTCTAGTTTGCTTGTTAGTCTTTTATGATATTTTTCTATTGTTTCTGGACCCTCTTTTTTTGATGACAAAAGGGGGAGTAGGATAGGGTGTGGTAGGAAAAAACTATTGTAACTTTGATATTCTAATGAACCTGTGTTTTTGTTTAATTTTTCCTACTTATGTTTTTCATCATCAAAAAGGGGGAGATTGTTGCAAATCTATTT
>NW_021439460.1:0-291 GCF_001605985.2 Dendrobium catenatum | reverse complement strand
TCCTCCTGAAGAAGATGCCTCCTTATCATTAGCTCCAAAGATGATAGCCGACAATGGATTTGGCTTATCATTCAACGATGAAATTACTCCTTTACCTTTGCCTGAAATCCGCAAAGGCTTTTGCCTTGCATTCAAATCTCCCTCTCTTATGATTAGAGGAGATTCCAAAATTCGAAAAGGAGAAATGAGTTTGAAGGAGAGTCTACCTTTTGAATCCAACATAATTGGACTCGTGGTAGAAAGCAGGTTTTTAATGTTCCAGTCATCCTTAGATGACCGGCCACCATCATC
>NW_021439459.1:0-231 GCF_001605985.2 Dendrobium catenatum | reverse complement strand
TGGACCAACTTATACTTAGATGCTTGAGATACTTGAGTAGAAACAACAATACTATTGATCTCAACAGTGTCAAACAATAAATATCCAACTTAAACAAAATTCAAACTTTTGGGCATCCTAGTCTATAGGATTAGGTTGTAAGATCCGCTTTCGGGCAACTTCTTACTGAAGTCGTAAGCCCCACATTTTAGGAATTTTGATAAATAAATAGTAATGATCCTAAGCCCTAAA
>NW_021439458.1:0-378 GCF_001605985.2 Dendrobium catenatum | reverse complement strand
GGAAAGACCGCAGTCAGCAACCAACAAATGTATTTGGTCATCAAATTAATGCTTTGAACCTTCCAAATATGATTCGGTCCCTTGATTTGGACCAATTTTGGTATCCTTGGATTTGTCTCCTCGAGATGTTGAATTTGATTATAATTTTGCTAAAATTAGAGTTTAGATGATCCTAAATTTAATTTTGAAAGTTGTCAACTTGAATATATCTCGAGATTCGTATCTGATCAATATAATTTTTGGAGATGTACCAGAACCCTAGAGCATGACGGAAATCATGAAGTTGAAAACAAGGTGGTAGTATCAAGAATCTAGTAGGATAATGGAATGAGGAGAACGCAACGAGATCTCCCTAATATTGATTTGATGGGCAACATG
>NW_021439457.1:0-2455 GCF_001605985.2 Dendrobium catenatum | reverse complement strand
ATCATACATTCCCCCACCATCCACTTTAAGTGCAAGACGGTTCAATTTTTAATTTCAAATGTAAGACCCTCATCCTCTAAACCCATGCTATTACTATATACTGAATATCATGTATATATATGTACAACATATTCATAGACAATTAACCTTAATCGAAAGTTCTCTCTCATTATCAGGAGGGGTAATTAATTATAGGGGCTTGAGCCCATATGAAGGAAAAACTCATATCATAAAATCCTCAAAAAATGATGGCAAAATATTTGGGTAGTGCCTTATCTACAAACCCAATATGTCTTCCTAAAATGTACCCTTGAATTTAATTCATTTAAACTCCCCCAAAAATTAATGAGGAGTTTGGGGCACAAATTTTTTGGAGCCCTCAAAAAACACTCATAGTTGCTTCATAAGAAGTTGAAGCCACCAAAGGACGGTCTCTTATACACGTAGGCCTGCAAGCCAAATCCATAAACTTATCCCTTTTTCGTTTCACCTACCACCTACAAACAAATGTTGTTGTCTTAATTATTTGCATATACTCTAGAGGATCCCTCACTTGCTCCAGACTAACTCTCTCAAGTCTGTGTATATTTATCTTAAAAAAGATAACATAATATTAATTAATTTATAATTAACACTTAAAACTATAAACTTATATACTCACATAGGCCCTCCTCGCTTGCTCATCTATCCACTACCAGTCCTCCTTACACTTATCAGTATGATAGTGAAACCCGTTAAGTAGAAGAAGTTAAACTCTTAAATATTGAGGTGTCTTTTGGTGTAATGGTTAGAATTTTATTAAGAAACTTTACAGCTAAGCATATTCATCCTAGAAAAATCCTAGATGGGTGACCTCCTAAGAAGTTATACTAATAGGAAAAAACCCTAAGGCCCTTAGATCAAAGTTAACAATATCTTGATAGTTAAGAGTTTGGGATGTTACAAATGATATCAAATAAATACACCAGCTAAAAGATGATAACTAAATGCCATACATGATAATGTACTACATCTTGGGAGTCACCTCTTGAACCTTATATGGGACAAAGTGCTACATGGGGGGAGTCACCACTTGAACTTGTAGTATCCATCTCTAGAATTCTATCTGCTTGGTGGATGATTTTGAAATAAAGATCCTGATGAGGACATCAGTTACTTATATGGGAGAGATTGTGAAACAACTTAAATAAAAAAAGTTAAACTCTTAAACATCGAGGCAGCTTTTAGTATAATGGTTCGAATTTCATTAAGAAACTTCATAGTTAAGCGTGCTCATTCAAGAGAAATCCTAGATGGGTGACATATTGGGAAGTTACATCAATAGGACAAAATGGTAAAGGGGGTGACTTCATATTAACTTCATAGTTAAGCGTGCTCATTCAAGTTATCCCTTTTTCGGGGCTCTAGAAATGGTAAAGGTGCTATTTACTAGGCTTCTTGGAAGAAATGTTGTGGTGACTTGAAGGAAGGGGGTTTGGGTTGCAAGAATTTGGCGGATATGAGTAAAGCTTTTTCTTATAAACTTTGTCAACTTTAGATCTAAAAATAGTTTATGGGCCAAGTTTTTACATAGTAAGTACTGTGCGCTTAAGCATCCTACGGTTTGTAGCTTCAAAAAGGGTGACTCCTTCATTTGGAAGAGGCTTTGTAACTCAAGGGGGAGACGGATGAGTTTATTCAATGGGGTCTTGGCAAGGGGGATGTTTTTTTTTTTTGGCAGGATCAATGGCTGGGCAATTATTCTATTGACAATTTACTTAACACTAGATCTATTTCAACTTTATTAGTTAAACACATCATTAATATCATCTTGAATACTCCTTTACAAAGTGATAAAGAGGATTGTATTCCTTTTACTAAGTCTCATAATGGTCAATTTGCTTTGAAGGAAGCATGGTGCTCTATTAAAGAGAATAGACCTCATAACCCCTTTTTCTGTTATCTGGCATAACTCCATTCCATGTTCTTTTGCTATTCTTACTTGGAGAGTGATATATAATTATATGCTTGTGGATAGTAATCTCAAGAAAAAAGGTTTTCAGATTGTCTCCAAATGCTATTTCTATCATCACATTGAAACCCTCAACCATGTATTGGCCAACGGGCCAATTGCGATTCATGTTTGGATTCACTTTGAAGATCTTTTTAATTTCAATTTCAATTTCAATCATTATTTTAAGAGCATTATTGATATTTTCAAGTGTTGGTTTGTTAATTCTAAAGGCCATATTAGGAATTGTCTTACCACTACCATTACTTGGTTTCTTTGGAAAGGTAGAAATGAAGCTAAGCATGAGGGGACCAATATGAATGCCACTAGTATCATCCTTTCTATTTGTGATAAAATCAGAATGCTTTATGTGGCTAATATCATTAAATCTGAAAATTTCAAAGGCTGTTATAAGGTGACTCCTCATTTTGGCATTTATAACATTTCTACTTATAAAGATAGGAA
>NW_021439456.1:0-247 GCF_001605985.2 Dendrobium catenatum | reverse complement strand
CGGGTCGGGTCGGGTGCGGGTCCGGAAAAATGACCCGTTTGTGAAAATGGGTCGGGTTGACCCGAACCCGATTAATAGTGCCGGGTCAATTCCGGGTTTGACCCGAACCCGACCCGTGACCCGAAATTGACAGGTCTAGTCATATTGAGCGACTCAACGAGACCATCAAATGAGCTAATTGAAGATCATTCAATTCTAAAATTATTGAGATCTATAATCAAATGATCCAATGGTTATAGTCTAATGG
>NW_021439455.1:0-575 GCF_001605985.2 Dendrobium catenatum | reverse complement strand
CTCGAAGATCTTTTGACATCAGAAGAGCTTCATAGATACTGAGCTGTGCTGGGATTTTCCTTAAATGGGAAATGATATTATACTCTATCCCTTTATTTGTATCACATTTCTTCTTATGATCTTTAAGGATGATTTCTTCATTGATAATTATATATTTTCCCTTGTCTTTGCTTGATAACCCTTTTTTTAGCAGCGGCGGTTGCAGTACTTTACTGCTTCTTAACTGTACTTGAGCCACTTCGTTCGATTCAACATCATCTGATATAGTTTTTGTTGAATGTTCAGAGTCTTCATTTAGCTTCACACGCTCCATTCGTGAAGCTATTTGCTGATCTGACTCATCTTCACTTGGAAAACACAGTTCTTCTTCTGAGTTATAATTTGTATGTAACACCATCAAACATGACTCAGATATCATTCTATCAATCATTTTTGTATGAGGCATTGTTATCTGACCCCTATCATGATCTTTTACAGAATCTCTTTGGGTTGCATTTGGTGCCACTGAGATGACTCGACATGTTTCTATATGGAGTTAATCTTCATCTCCTTGTTCATCATCTTTTACTTCTGAT
>NW_021439454.1:0-369 GCF_001605985.2 Dendrobium catenatum | reverse complement strand
CAACGAAGCTGAATACGAAGCTCTGATAACTGGTTTGAAACTTGCAATTTTAATGGAAATTAAAGAGATTAAGTTTTTTGGAGATTCCCAGTTGGTGATTAACCAAGTGGCCGGAACCTATAAAGTCTTGAATCCTAATCTGCTGAAATACCACCAGTACACACTTCACCTATTGGAACAAATTCCCACTACTACTTTGTATAGGGTTCCCCGTGGAAGCAATTCTGCAGCAGATGCCTTAGCAAAACTAGCGAAGGAATTTGCATGTCCTGAGGAAGATTATAGAGATTCAGGGTCGTAAAACCCTCTCCCTTATAGATTTGGAACACATAAGTAAGACTCCCCTTCAGATCCTTTCTGCCTCTTCGA
>NW_021439453.1:0-226 GCF_001605985.2 Dendrobium catenatum | reverse complement strand
GAAAGAAAAATTTTAGGGTTTGAGTTTTTTTGAAATTCTTTAGAGATTTAGTAGGGCTTGTCTTGATTTACAATTTCCTACCCTTCATGTTAAAAAAATTTTGAAGAAAATACTTAGTCTAAAACATTAGGGTCTCTCAAATTTTTTAAATTATTATAGGATTGGATAGAGGAGTGTAAGGGAAGCTTTTAGGTAACAAGATCTTATTTTTATTTAGAATTTTTGA
>NW_021439452.1:0-213 GCF_001605985.2 Dendrobium catenatum | reverse complement strand
TGTTTTAGAGAATTCAAACACAACTTACCAAAGATTTCAAGAAAAAATAGGAAGTAGATTTTTCATTTTTGAAAAAGTGAATGTGTTTTTTGATCAGAGAAAAACTTTCACAAAAAAAAATTTCAAAGAAAAAATAAAAAAACAAAAAAAATAAAAATAAAAACACAACACAAAAACACAAAAGGCTTTTAACCATTATCTCTCTCCTAGTCC
>NW_021439451.1:0-230 GCF_001605985.2 Dendrobium catenatum | reverse complement strand
ACAAGCTGTAAATCTGCAAGCTCCCTATCTGCCTGCTTCGGTATTAATCTCTCCATACAGTGATATAGACCTAGCTTAATCTCCGGATTTGAAAATTTTTTCTCTGAATATTGAAATTGAGGGTTAAGATAATATGCAGCTGCATGTAGATGTCGGTGTAACTGCACCTCCCACCGAGCATCAACGATATCCAAAATCTCCCTATAACTTGCCTCCTCTCCTCCCAAGTT
>NW_021439450.1:0-227 GCF_001605985.2 Dendrobium catenatum | reverse complement strand
TTTTTACCAATATCATGAGGGAGAAAGTGGACTAAAAAAAATATAGAATAAAGATCACTTACTACGATGAGATCAACACAGTCATCATCGGGGTGTTCGGGGTCATTTCTCTTTATGGATTGAACCTTGTCAACTCTATCGGGTTGTCGACAGAGGATCGGGTTTCGTAGGCTTTATACCCTTATTAGTAAATTCATATTGGTGTAGGCCCTAAAGGCCTAATATGA
>NW_021439449.1:0-304 GCF_001605985.2 Dendrobium catenatum | reverse complement strand
TAAACCCAGCCACTGATTATCATCGAATTTCCTCTCGACCACCAATTATGATATCTTTGACCTTCATGGCCTAATAACAGTCTTTCTGGCCATAGTCATCCATTGACTACGGTCCTTCCAATCTCCATCTCCTGACAACCTTCTTTCTGACCACCGTCACCCACTAACTACAGTCTTTTTAACATATGTCGCTAGACACAGTCTTTCTAACCACAGTCTTCTGCTAACTATGATCCTTTCAACCTTTGTCGTCCAATTACGATCTGTCCATCAACCTTCGCCTGACTATAATCTTTCTGACCAC
>NW_021439448.1:0-244 GCF_001605985.2 Dendrobium catenatum | reverse complement strand
AGAAATAAGGCTAGATTAGTTTCTAAGGGGTATAATTAATTTGAAGGAATTGAATTTTGAGGAGACTTTTGCCCCTGTAGCTAGACTTGAAGCATTTAGGGTTTTACTTGCCTTTGCCTATTTTAAAGGTTTTAAATTGTTTCAAATGGATGTCAAAAGTACCTTTTTAAATGGGATAATTGAGGAAGATGTTTTTGTAGAACAACATCCAGGTTTTGAAAATTCTAAATACCCAAATCATGTT
>NW_021439447.1:0-219 GCF_001605985.2 Dendrobium catenatum | reverse complement strand
TGATTTGTTTAAAATATTTTTTTATTAAAATTTTTAATTTGTTGGTATGTATATCTTATTTTTTACTAATTAATCTAAAACTTATTATTAAAAGTTATAATTTTTTTCTATCAAAATGGGTTATCTAGTGGGTTCGGGTCATTCGGATTGCTAGCGAGTCAGGTTTAGATCCGCATTTTGAAATATTTATTAAATGTTTTAGAATCAAATTAATCTGAT
>NW_021439446.1:0-1010 GCF_001605985.2 Dendrobium catenatum | reverse complement strand
CCGACATGCATTCGCTCTTTGTGAGCTGAGGTTAATATCAAATTTATCACCCCCGACAAACGATTGCGGGAGGTGGATGATTTTTAGTTTTGAGTTTTTAGGTAATTGATTTTATTTCAGATATTTAAACATTTATTGGATTTGAGATTTGACCCCTCCGGTTGAGATTTTCTGTCAACACAGCCATCATCGGGATGACATTAAGTTCACTTATTTTTGTAGGATTTTGGGAGATATTTTATAATTCAAGTCGCGTCAACTCCAGTCCTTTCAAGGAGGAGGATGAAACTTGAATATTTAACCCGCGCAGCATTCTCGGATCGTTGGATTTGGGACTTAGATGTGACGATTAGAGCACATGCAGTTTGTAGCATTTGACCCTGCGCAACATTCTCGACGATTTGAGTTTGTAACTTTAATAGTTTTGTCGGAGCACATGCAGGGGGATATATTTAATTTAGAGGATCATATAAGGGGCATTTTAAAAAATTTAAATATGATCCATCTATGCAAATGATTTTATTTGAAAATGGCCCTGGATTTTATTAAGGGGCCTACAAACGCCTTCTGTCCGCTTGCACACATGTTGCGGATCCGGTGGCGTTATTCTAATTCAAGTTTCATTTATAGCACATAGAAGATATCCCTTTGTTGTTAATATCCCACTCAACATATTTCACAGGGAATGCTTATTCAATAGGCATTAGGAGATCGTGCTAGTATTCGTAGGAGAATTATATTGTTTGTTATAAGCTCTCATATTCTCTCCCATAAATAGACTAATTTATTTGATACAAACTCTTTGTCCTTGTTTGCAAACTAGTTGTGGGCACTATGAATTCCCTATTCCTTCTTATAGGTGAATTGTAGTATACTTTAGTGTCATGTTGGAGCTTAAAACATATTTGATGGCGTGTAAGATTTGCTTATGCGATCATTGCTAATGCTATAATCTACCACCATAAATATATTCCTACATGAATATAAGATCATTTTCTCTCTATCATTGC
>NW_021439445.1:0-714 GCF_001605985.2 Dendrobium catenatum | reverse complement strand
AAGTTGTGTGGCACAAGTACTTTGGTTAAAATAACAGCTGATTGATTTAGGATAAACTATAGGCACTATACCAATTTATTGTGATATCTGCATTTTAAAAAATCCTATTCAACATTCAAGAACCAAACACATTGACATAAGACATCATTTCATAAGAGATCATGTATCCAAGTGAGAAATTGAACTTACCCATGTTTCAACAGAAAATCAACTTGCGGATATTTTTACAAAACCATTAGCCTTTGATACTTTCAATACAATAATAACTAAGCTTGGAGTGATTGATTTTAATGCTTAGATAAAAATATTTTCTACAACATTGATATTTTTTATTTTGTGTTCATCGTATTTTTTAGTTTGTTTTTATGATATTTTCTTCTTCAAAGCCTGTGTTTAAGAATTGTCTTGTTTGTTTTTATTTGTTTTTTATTTTTTTGACTGTTAAAATGAAAATTTGTGGTCATCATCATCTGGGAAGAAATTTTTTTGTACGGGATGATTTGTGCAGTGTGTAACCGTGTGCATAAGTTAATCAGTTTTAAAATTGTATTTTCGTCTATACGATCGTATATCGTCAAGGACGAATTTTTTTTTACGTCAGGACGAATGCATAAAACAGTTGAATGGATAAGGCCATTTTTATTACGATATTCGTTCGTACGAACCTTTGGTTCGTCCAGACGAACATATGTCGGTTCATGGCGGGGGATGGTT
>NW_021439444.1:0-249 GCF_001605985.2 Dendrobium catenatum | reverse complement strand
AATTTAAAACATTTTATAGCTTTAATGTTTCATTCATGTTTCTTTTCTTTCCAATTGCTTTGCACAGGAGCACTGTCTCAAAGTACCCTAAGGTACAACCTTTTCCATTTGATTACCTTTTCCATTTCCATAGCCTTTTCCTTTTCCTTTTCCTTTTTCGTGCACGAGTACGGCGTCCCCAGCCAATACCATAAGGGGGTGAACTCCTGAACTATTCATATATATCCTTTTTCCTTTCTTTTACATTTA
>NW_021439443.1:0-734 GCF_001605985.2 Dendrobium catenatum | reverse complement strand
TGCTAAAGTTTTACTTACACTTGGATCTATTTTCGGCCGCCCCTTGCAAATTGATCAGGCTACTGCATCTAGAAACTGTCCGTCTGTGGCTAGGGTTTTAGTTGAAGTTGATATCACTAAGAAACATTCTAAGGAAGTTTGGGCCAGCTCTAAAACTTTTGGTTACTTACAAAAAGTGGAGTTTAAAAAAGTTCCTGGTTTTTGTAATCATTGTAAAATTCATGGTCATGCAGTTTTTGATTGCTTCAAATTGCATCCGGATCTTAAAAAAATTTCAACAACTCGGTGGGGAAGGTGGTCGCTAATGCTACAGATACTACAAACGAGAATGTTGATGAACATATTCTTTTGAATTAGGTCGAGACCCAATCCTCTATTGAGAAGGTTGGAAATGAAAATCTGAATGATTCGGATAATTTGATGGTTTTGAATAATAGTCTTAATCTATCTCCTGAAAGAGTTTCTCCTAATGATAAACATATTGAGGAAGGTGATAAGCTTCCTAATTTTTTTTTTTCTCTATTGATTCCATGCTACAAAATAAAGATAATCCTTCTCTATTGATTAATGTGGATATTAATGAAAAGGAGATGTGGGTCTCCGAAAGAATTCTACTCGTGGGAGAATAGAATGCAAATGGTACGATCGCACCATCCCATAGGATAAAACGGTCGTAGACCTTTACACTCTACACAAGCAGATCAATCGAAGAGTAGACAAGATCTCTAGATTAT
>NW_021439442.1:0-204 GCF_001605985.2 Dendrobium catenatum | reverse complement strand
ATTAAGGTTTTTCCTATGGTGGGAGTAGATCTGCACCAAGCCATTCTCGATGCATCTAGTCTATGAAAATATGGCATCAATATACCATGGCCAATCAATGATTTCTCTTTGCCTCCCTCAATGGAAGACAGCAATAGGGAAAATTTTGGTTGAAAAAACTCATAATAATTACATCAACTAGAGAACGACGTACCAGAACCTCTA
>NW_021439441.1:0-490 GCF_001605985.2 Dendrobium catenatum | reverse complement strand
TGGATGGATAGATGAGGAAACCAATAGAAAAAAAAAAAGAAAAGAGAGAAAAAAAAAGGGCAATAGAACGATCAGATGAATCCTTTCGCTACACTGATCTTGGGATCGTTACACAACATTAGTCTTATCAGACTGATACTAAATAGTCAAATAATAATCTTTAATCAGCTCAAGCCATCTTCTTTGCCTCATATTCAAATTTTTATGAGTAAATAATCCATGATCTATATTGAAATAAGTACATGTCTTTTTCTTGAGAAAAACATCGAGAAACTCCCGCATTATTAAGACATTAAAAATAGATCTAGAGTCTACTATACTATTCCATACTAATGCCAAAAATACTATATAACCTTTTTTTCTAGAGTTTATCCACTTTCATAACAGATATTTGACATGATAAAATACTTCTGACTCCCTATACAAAGCAACTCTTACTATCCAAAAATAAGGTGATTGTAAAGTGCTGATTTTGCTCCAGGATCGTCCA
>NW_021439440.1:0-284 GCF_001605985.2 Dendrobium catenatum | reverse complement strand
TTCAACCAATAACACATTGTCTATAAAAAAAGTTTTTAAAATTACCAATCATACCAGATCCAATCACTTTCTTTGTGGTGTTATATCCAAGTGTAACCTTGCCTCCATTCATTGCTTCTAGCGATATGAATTATGTAGTATCTCTAGTCATATGCATTGAACATCCGCTATCCAGGTACCATATGCTCCCACGAGGTCTTGTGTGAGAGCAATTCTGCATAAATATCAAATGTTAGACCTGGGAACTCAAACAAGTTTGGGTTCTCCTTTTAGCAATTTATAAT
>NW_021439439.1:1216-2699 GCF_001605985.2 Dendrobium catenatum | reverse complement strand
GAATAGAAGGCTTGGTTGTCAAAGATGATTTATATTGAACAATACATCAATCATAAATTCATAATTCCTGTAGCAGCTGTAACCTATCACCTATGTACATTCTATTAAAAATATTAAACCAAAATAATTACAAGAGAAGCTTACTTTGATGTTTATACATGATTGTCAATCAGAAGTAATGTAGGTTTAACAGAAGGTAAGATTTTTTACTTAAGAGTTAAGAGCGAAGTCTAAGGCTGTTGGTAGATTGTGATTCATTTGAGGCTAAGGATTACTTAATTTTGAAATGTACTTATTTATCCTCATCTTCAAAAGAATAAAAATCTAACAACAACCTTAGACTAAGCTCTAAAGTAAAAAATCAAACCTTCTGTCAAGCCTGCATTACTTCTGTTTGAAAAACCTATGCGTTACCATAAGGCAAGCGTTCCCGTATTATATAGTGAAAAATTTAATGTTGAACAATAATAAGCAATAAATTGTATATAATGGCTCATAAAAATTCAACCCACCCTCCCAACCATATCTGCCACTCGTCAGTCCACAGCTAACGAAAATTATTATTCATGTCACGGCTCCTCAGTCCATACTCCATACTAAATGTAAGTAACCAAAAACATTTAATAGAATGTGTGCGTGCTTTATGCGTAATATGTGCATTTTTTGTGCGTGTATTATGCGTACTTAATGCGAATTTTGTGCCTTCGTTATGCGTATTATTTAAAAACGTTTCAAAATCATTTATAAAATTATTTTTTTTTGCTTTAAAAAATTAAGAAATTCTGCCCTATTCTTTGAACGCAAATGCCAAACACAAACTTTCAAACATCATATTCCTTATTTCTCTTCCTTAAATACAATCCAACAAGAGCCATAAACTCTTTATACTTACTTGTTCAAGTATCATATTCAAGATTAGAAAATGAAATCATAAAAATCACAATGCGTCTAATTTGTAATAACGAGTTTAAGTTCAACGTGTTAAACATATTCTTCATCATTTTAATGTAAGTAACTTACAAATAAAGATAGATATTAATTAAAATATTTAATAGAATTTTATAAAAAAAAATTACTGCTTATGAGTGCGTGTTATGCGTATTTTGTGCGTTCGTAATGCGTAATTTGTGCGTTCGTTATGCGTATTTTATGCGTTCGTTATGTGTACTATGCTTAATTTATGCGTATTATCATCTAATATGTAATTTTTTACTCAAACCAATGTAAATAAAATTTATACACAGAATTGAAAGATATATTATTTAGTGGTTACATCATGAGTTACACTTTTTTTCAAGTGGTCTCGCATTATATAGTAGAAATATAAATGTTGAGCAATAGTAAGTAATAAAGGCTCATAAAAAATCAACAAACCCTCTTATCCTCCCAACCATACCTGTCTAAAGGCTCATAAAATATTTAATAGAATTTTATAAATAAAATTTACTGCGTACGTTGTGCGTCTTTTGTGCGTTCGTAGTTT
>NW_021439439.1:0-1143 GCF_001605985.2 Dendrobium catenatum | reverse complement strand
GTTCGTAATGCGTATGTTGCGAGTTCATTATGCTTATTTTATGCGTTCGTTGTGCGTACTATGTTTATATAAGCATTTATACACAGAATCAGAATGAAAAACATTTATACACAGAAGCATTTATACACAGAATGAAAAACTGTTATTTTGACAACGTTTTACAAAGTAATTCATATGCAAATTCTGCCCTATACTTTGGCATGTCTTGTTGCCAATTTGTACTATCAGTCCAATCAGTGTTGCCTTCAAGACTTATTCTTTCCATATATTTACAGACATACATTCCACAATCAAAAGAGTTCTGCTGTTTTGGTATACCTTTAATGGTAAAAGTTTTCATTTTCTGATATCACTATCAAAAGCTCCTTTCGTGTCAGAATATAGGGCTTTAAGCTGAAATATACGTAGAGCAAGGATTAGTTCTGTAAATTTTTTAAAAATTGAAGAGTTCATGTTCATTTAAGTATCTAACAGACTAACACTTACGATTTTTGGAACAACAAGCCTATGCTCTTTGACGCGGTGGTCCAATGAGTCATAAAATTTCCACTTTTTTTCTTTCAGCAAACCAACCAGAAGGGTAATGTGATCGGATTCAATGATTGGTTGTAATAAAATGTTGTTTGAAGTAACAGAAAACTCGGTTATATGGTCGATTTGCAATTTTGACAATTTTTCCTTTTGTTATTCTGCAAGTGCAAGTAGTAAATGTAAGAACTAAGAATTGATACTAAGTTAATAATCCAATAGTTAAACTGATAAATTGAATACTAAGTTACTAATCCAATAGATTGGAGAGATGTATAGAAATTTATGATACTTCTCTGGCATAAGGTTACACTTCTCATCTAAGAGATAGGCAAAAATATCTACATGTTCATTGCCTAAATAACTGTCGCTTAATAACTCATCAATCTCAGATCTGGAAATAAGAATGTTAACAATAAACACGATACTATCGTCACTGCAAAAAAAAAAACATTAAATACGCATTTCATATGCATACCACACGCATATCATACGCATACCACACGCATATCATACGCATAACACATGCATATCATACGCATACAATTCTTCAAACAAAAAATAAGTTGTAATTTTTTACCTTTTATAGAATTTTTTCAAACATTCTAGCACAAA
>NW_021439438.1:0-458 GCF_001605985.2 Dendrobium catenatum | reverse complement strand
GTGCGAGGTCTAAAACAGCATTTTCGGGTTTTCACACCACATCCCCTCCCGACTCCCATAACCACCGGCCCTCTCTCTCCCCCTCTTTACCCTTTTGCTCCCTCCAATTAATTCTCCTCCAATCCCCCCCAAATTAATTTCAGATCTTCTATTTGCTAGAATTAATTTCATATTTATAATTTTTAATCATGGCTTGCTTTTGGTTCTACATCAGAATTACATTGCATTTGAAATTTAGTATGCCAAATAACTAAATTTCCAAATAAATGCATTTGGGTTTCCTTACATTAGTGATCCAGGAAACCAAACATACACTTAAATTGCAGCTCTCAATTTTTTCATAAGAAATATTTTAGCTGTTTTACAACAATTTTGTTAGTCTCTCGACTATTGTTTGATCATTTTGATCATAGAGTATAATGTTGCTCCAATTTAATCTCTCAATAAAATTGATCCAA
>NW_021439437.1:0-266 GCF_001605985.2 Dendrobium catenatum | reverse complement strand
CGAGCATGACTTGTATTTTGTCATTTTATGTAGTAGCAAATTTATTTTGATGTTTTTTCCGTTTTTACCCTTATGGGCATTTAGTCGTTAATGTAGCCCGAGGGGCATTTTAGTCTCTTGTTTTTCTTTGTCATTGTGAGGTCTATTTATACAGCCATTCTCTTGTAATAATTTAGTTTTGATGAAATGAAAATTTATTCCCCTTTGTTCTCTTTGTGAGTGCATTCCAGTAGATCTCTTAGTGAGTTCAACGGGAAAACTAGATC
>NW_021439436.1:0-214 GCF_001605985.2 Dendrobium catenatum | reverse complement strand
ATAAGTCTGAGATTTTCTTAGATGATCGATTACTTACTTTTCTTTCCCTCACAGCACCACGCACTTATGCGTTGGGTGGTTGTAGAGGTGACTTTCACTCTTTGTCTTACCGTTGCGAATATGGTCAGGCAGACATTGAGTCGTCTCCATTCACTGTTTCGATCTGGTCAGGTGAACGTGAGATTTTGTCTTTTGTCCTGCTGTTTCGATCTGG
>NW_021439435.1:0-539 GCF_001605985.2 Dendrobium catenatum | reverse complement strand
ACGTTGATCCTCTAACAATTGTTGCCATGCTACACCACTACCCATCATGTTGTAGCCAATAATGTTGACTCATGTGGTCAACTATAAGATTAATGTATTTTATCATCATAAGGGTTGATGACTGTTGACTTCTTCATTATCAACATTGATGCTCACCAATGCATACTGTCAACACCAACTTTGCTCTTGACGTAATACCATAATTAAGCTAGACTTTTTGCTCTTTGGTCTCCCCTCGAAGAAAAACAATTAAATAAACAACAAATTATCTCTTTAACATAACATCTATGTCATATGGCTTTTCCAACTTCCACTTTATAATCCATTTTATATACTTTATGTTTATTACATTTTATCAACTTCTTCTCCAATTATAAGGAGTGCATCATTTGTAACAAAACATAAATTCTCGTGGAATCATTTTAATTAAACTATTCTCCACAATTTTTTCCCCATATATATATATATATAATCTTATATCATACATAACCAAACGTATAATTGAAGTTGAAAGAAATATTTTATTTCAGATTTCATTA
>NW_021439434.1:0-838 GCF_001605985.2 Dendrobium catenatum | reverse complement strand
TCATAAAGCTTTTTTCAACCATAAAATCATCCATAAAAATTTTTCAATACAAAACATTTTTTTTTTTTTTAAAAAAAACTTTCAAATCATCTTCATTCTTTCAATAAAAGATCACAAGCAAAGAGGAAAAAGACTATTCGATCTCTTCAACACAAACTCGATAGAAACATTGAAATCCACAAATGTATGCTATTCTAAATGCTAACGGAAGAAAAATCATTTATAGTGAAGTAAACTAATCTCCAATCATAAGTACATAAACCGTCATAGTCAATCGTATATGTAGCATTGAGAGATACTCATAAGTCTAAACTTCTCCAAACATGAAAGTAGACGACATGCTTATATGACATCAAAAAGATAATGTAAATGCAAGTAAGAGAGATGCATGCTTTTGTGAGAGAAATTAAAGAAACTACCCATGTAATCTTTCAACCCTTCCCTTTCTTTTATGCCAAACATGGATGAATAAGAACAAAATTATATAGCACAAGACTTTTCCAATCCATCATTTAAGCTACATGTACTTAACAAAAAGGAAGAAATTCTCATGTCATCATTTTCGAAACTCAAGTGAAAAGGGGCATAATACAAACATAATATAGATTTGGAACATGAGATGTATAACTATTCTCTAATAAATTTCTAGTTTTCCACATTTATAAGCTATCTGATGTTTCCAACAGCATTTTAATACAAATCCGTAAGCTTACTTTGATAATATCAACCATATGATCTAGCAAATGTTTTAGTGGATATCAACTACACTCCTTCCAATTTACCCATGACTTTAAGTATAAGGCTATGCCAATCACATTTCAATCATTCATACTTTAAG
>NW_021439433.1:0-260 GCF_001605985.2 Dendrobium catenatum | reverse complement strand
TGGAGGCTGAGGCCGAATTTTCGGAGCCCACAGATTTATGGCGACTCCACTGGGGAATGGTTTCTCTTTCCATCTCTGGCTAGTCTTATAAATGCTATATTAGCAGGAAAAATAATGATATTACTGAGCTTTATACGGTGAACATCAGGATGTGACATTTGATTCTTATGTCCAAAGATCCATCACTGAAAGGTTCCAATAGAGCTAAAAACTAGTATCTTTTATGATGGTAGAGCAAAGAAAGAATAAAGCTCTGTACG
>NW_021439432.1:0-209 GCF_001605985.2 Dendrobium catenatum | reverse complement strand
GAAGAAGGCAGAGAACTCAACTCCTTTTGCTTTCTCTAGAAGAAGACAGAGAACTCGATCAGTTGCTGAAGAAGACCTCTCTCGAACCTCCAAGGACCCAGGGACGACGACCGAAGAAGAAGACTCAGATCCTTGCTTGGAGCAACCTTTGTGAAATCCCTCACAAACTCCCCCTCATAAGATCCTCTCTCTCTCTCCCCCTTGCTCTC
>NW_021439431.1:0-326 GCF_001605985.2 Dendrobium catenatum | reverse complement strand
GGTTCCTCAACTTTAAATCTCATGCGAATTCAAATTAAATTTTCACCTCTAGACCAGGCTAGTCGGTTAGGCTAGTAAGGGAAAAACAAAATACAACATCTATATTAGATGTTAATGTGTCCAATCAGCATGTCACAATTTCATTGGAGTCCAACGCAAAGCTACGTCCGGCCTTAACACATAAGTATTTCTCGCAAAGAAGAGTAGGAGGAGAAGGAAGAAGATGATGCATGCATTAATGATTGCAAGAAGCTAGGCCTTAAAGATGATGCAAGCATTAATATTTATTCAATGCATTGTATAAATAATAAAATCTTATATGTATT
>NW_021439430.1:0-663 GCF_001605985.2 Dendrobium catenatum | reverse complement strand
CGTATGAAGCCTATCATGCCGTTTATCATCAAAGAAAATCAAGCTGGTTTTATTCAGAAGAGGATATCTACAGATAATGTAATTCTTGCAAATGAAATTCTTCTTCATACTAGAATTACCAATAAATTTAAGCTTATGTGTGTGAAACTTGATATCAAAAAAGCTTTTGATAGTGTTTCTAGAAAGTTCCTACTAGAAAGAATGAAACAGAAAGGCTTCCCCTTGAAGTTTATTGGATGGATTGAGGCTTGTATCTCTGATGTCTGGTTTTCTTTATGCATTGATGGTGCTTTAGAAGGTTTCTTCCCTTCTACTTCTGGGCTTAGGCAGGGATGCCCCCTCAGTCCTTATCTTTTCTGCATTGTGATGGACGCCCTATCTTGCTTGCTTGACTATAATCTCAATGAGAATAGTTTTGATGCTCTTAAGATTGGAGAGCATAGACTGTCTCACCTCATGTATGCTGATGACTTGATCCTCTTCGGTAAAGCTAATCTAAATAACTGTGATAATCTCACCAATACTCTTAAAGTTTTTTCTGATGCATCAGGGCTGAATGTGAATTATGAGAAAAGCTCTATTGTTATTCCCTACAAATGTGATATCTCTGATAGTATCTGCAGAGCCCTTAATATATCTTCGGTGTCTACCTCTATGACTTAT
>NW_021439429.1:0-524 GCF_001605985.2 Dendrobium catenatum | reverse complement strand
AACGGTAATGTCAAAATTGTTAGGCTAAAATTTAAATTGGATAAAGATTTGAAAAGGCTCATGTAGCAAAGCCCTACATGGGATCGTAGTTGAGTACTCATTGGTTACCCATACTCTGCACGGGCGCACTTCTTCTACTCACGCCTATTCATGGTGACTTTCGGGATGCCATACCCACCCATACCCATACACTTTCCACGCTTTTTGAATGCAGTTCCCCACAAACTGATGGCCTTGAGGCTTGTTGCCCTTTATTATAACTGCAAACTTTCAAGATACATAAGAATTTACTGTGGTCGCAGTGCGGTTCAGTGCTTCGCTTTGCATAGTGAGGATTGCGTGTAATATACGGCATATGATAATTAACAATGTAAATCGGTTTATCCCCCGATGTTGAGTACCCACCCATACCCACTCACGAGGTCATGGGCATACCCATATCCACCCATACACATTGGGTATGGTTGGATGTGTGGATGGGTGTGGGTATGAGTACCCAATACAGAGCTCTATCATGTAGTGGT
>NW_021439428.1:0-1030 GCF_001605985.2 Dendrobium catenatum | reverse complement strand
GAGTGATTAACCCGCTTTCACAAAGAAAGCTCTCTATGTCTATATACAAAGGCGCGAAGCGTTGAACAAGAAGCAAGGTGCGAAGCAATGAGGTGCGACTGAAAGGAGAGGAGACAGGCTCGAGCAAAGCGAGAGGCGATAGCTCGACTGAAAGGAGAAGAAGCGAAGGCCAGTAGGATACCTTGATCTTCCGGAACGCGTTTGCCAGTTGTAGCTTGAGCAATGAGCAGGAGCTCGGCGAATAGGGAAAAATTGGACACAGCTTCCGCTTTATGGACGGATTCCACTGCTGAGATTGGTCAATGAAAGCCCTTATCTTCTTTCTAGTCAACCGTAGATTTTTTTTTGCGAAAGCGGAGGCGCGTAGCGTCTTTCTAGGCAGGAATCTTTTGACAGGATGAACGTTCGGTAAGGCAAGTCATAACTCCGACCCATGATTGATCTATTGCCTTGTTTCCACATCTTACACGGAACTCTCTTATCACTCAAGACGGGCGGCAGCGAAGGGTTCCGTACCGTATCGGGGGCTGGCTTGCGAAGTAGGAGGACATCAGTCAGGGGCTCTCACTATCGGGAAAAAACGGGATCCTGCTTGCTTTCGGGATAGAGGAACGAAAGCTTCCATTGCATGGAACAAAGCGATAGACGATAGCTCGCCTTCAACCCAACAGACGTTCTAGAGGCATCTTCCATTCATTTCGATTTGGGTCTTTCTGCACCATATTTAGATCTGCCCCTTCTGCGATCCGCAATTCCCAGCAAATCCTTGACTCCCCGAATACAATGGGATTTCACACCTGGCGAATCTTTCACTCTACCTCCTCTGACTAAGACTATAGGATGTTCCTGCGAATTATGACCTTCGCCTGGAATGTGAGCAAATATATCATGTCGATTGCTCAACCGTACTTTGGCTATCTTACGTAGAGCTGAATTTGGTTTTTTCGGTGTTCTCGTCGAAACACGCGGGCATACTCCTTGCTTCTGGGGACATTGATCCAAAGCTCGAGTACGGTCTGTGCGCCGTTTT
>NW_021439427.1:0-1134 GCF_001605985.2 Dendrobium catenatum | reverse complement strand
GCTTGGGACTAAGTTCAAGAGGGCCTAACATCCCTAATGATCTTTGACAATTAAACTAGCAATCTCCACAATATTGTCAGTAAAAGAGCCATCCTCCCTTTAGATTTTTTTTATAATAATTTTAACCTTTTTCTCTTAACTAATGCATGTAAATACTTAGTATTATTATCTCCATCTACCAAGTGCTTAGCAGCAGCTTTTTATTTCCAAAAGACCTCTTCCTGGGGTTGGAAATTAAAAAAATTAACTTTAGACTGCTTTAAAAAAGTAAAATTGGCATCAGTAGGGTCATTTTGACACAAGATCTCAATAGAATTCACAAGTTCAGCTTGTAAAATATAAGAAAAAAATATTCCTAAAAGCATAATGATTCCACCAATTAAGAACTTATTTCAACCTTTTTAGCTTCAACCAAAGGCTCCTCATGCCAAAACTAGAATTATCTGTGTGTTAAGGCGCTTACAAATTTTTTTGAACAATCTCAAAAAAAGAATTATGAAGCAACCATATGTTTTAGAATCTAAATTGAGAAGTAGCATTAAAATGTCTATATTTAATGGTAATAAGCAAAGGAAAATGATCAGACAAGGTTCTACTAAGATGCTGCACATTAGCGGAGTTAATAGATTAAGCCAAGAGTCATTGAAAAGAACATGGTCAAGCCTTTGCCATAAATGACCCCTATTTCAAATAAAGTTATTACCAACAAACCAATATCAATCAAATTGCAAGCCATAATCATATTATTAAAATCTTCCATAGAGCGATAAGAATGAGTAGAACCACCAATCCTTTTAGAGGGATTAGTGATGGCATTAAAATCTCCACCAACAAACTAAGGCATATTACAAATACTATGAAAATTACTAAGTAAATTCCAAAGCATTTTTCTAATATAGAGGGAAGAGGCTGTTGCAAACCTACTTTTATGACCTATGTTTTGATGATTGACAAACACTATTGATTCTCTTGGACTACTTATTTCTTCTAACGTTTCAGGAATCGAAGATTGGACGAAGAAAACGAAGTCAATTCAGGATTACGTAGGTTTAGGGTTGAGTCAGTCTGTACTTTTATTTTTCTATTCTTGAGTCTACTTGTAATGTTCAAAGAGATTGATGCTAAGTAACCCTA
>NW_021439426.1:0-200 GCF_001605985.2 Dendrobium catenatum | reverse complement strand
CAATTTATTTTGAATCATATTGAATAATTTAGTAATTGAATAAATTTTGAATTGGTCTAGTTTATTTTATATTAATTTCATTTTAGAATTGATTTGTTTCATATTAATTATGGAAATGTTAAAGCTAACATTTTTCTTTGATGGAAAGTTGTAATAATCAAATATTTATGAAAATAATATTTTAAAATTTTTAAGCTAGA
>NW_021439425.1:0-1301 GCF_001605985.2 Dendrobium catenatum | reverse complement strand
TGATGGGTAGAACCTACAAAAATAAAGTTATGTGAAATAAATATAAATTATAAAATAGAAATGTTCATTAGCTTAAATTAAAGAGAATATGCATACTTGTCACCCTCAGGTGCTATCAACATTCTACCTTCTATCGCCTGCTCTGCTGCAGCTGTTATCGAAGGTCCGGCTGCTGTCGAAGGTCTGGCTGCTGTCAAAGGTCCGGCTACTGTAGGCTGATGAGGTGGTGGGGGATAGTATGGTGGAGCATATGGTGGAAATGGATAAGTAGGAGGGGCACCAGCATATGGTGCGGGTGTGTAGTATGGGTAGAGAGGAATACTCTGCCCGGGATCTGGTGAAGGAAATCAGGGGTCTGCTGAGTAAAACTGAGGGCTACTGGCTCCAAGAGTGGGTAAAGGCTGTGTAGCAGGCTGAGGCCGTGCAGCAGGATGAGGCTATATAGTAGGCTGAGGTTATGTAGCAGGTTGAGACTATGTAGCAGGCTGAGACGAGGTGGTCCCCTCAGTATGTACTGTCCTAGATGGTCCAACTGTAACTTTCTTAGTGCGTCTGTTAAAAATGTTTTTTATCAATCCTCTACTAGGCTCTTAACCTGAAGCCATCTGCACATAAATAAAAAAGAAATATTAAAAACATGACAGAAACATATAAGGAGTAGTCACAATAAAATAAATGCAGTGAAGTAAAATGCAGGGAAGTAAAATGCAGTGAAGTAAAATGCAGGGAAGTAAAATGCAGTGAAGTAAAATATAGGGAAATAAAATGCAGGGAAGTAAAATAAAATGCAATGCAGTAGCAAAAATAAATTTAATTTACCTTACGTTGTTAACTCATCATTTGTTGATTCACTTTCATCAGATGATACACTCCCAGCACTATCAGATTCATCATTACTTTCCTCTATGGTTAGATCTACCTCCTCTAACTGCAACTTGCTCTCATTAATTCTGATTTGGTCATCTACATTGATTGGGAGATTTTATAAATTAGACATAAACTCTTCTTGATGTGTTGATGGTATCAAAGTGGTTTTTTCAATTACTCCCCTTGGTTTTGTCTTCATAACTACCAGTCAATTCTGTTTGCCTCGTATTTCGCTTGGATAGTTAGCATAATAGACTTGAGTTGGCTGACTAGCAATGATGAATGGATCAAACTTTGCATATCTCCTAGCCCGCTTTACTTCTGTTATACCGTAAATTGGATGAACTTTCATGCCTCTATTTGGTATTGGATCAAACCATTCACAATTGAAGAGATTGACAGTGTTATTATGACCGGGATATTCAACCTCTAAT
>NW_021439424.1:0-422 GCF_001605985.2 Dendrobium catenatum | reverse complement strand
ACCCGCAGGCGAGGAGGTGCCTAACAAGGAAGAGAAAATATTAATATGCTTATGCTAACTCTCGGCGGTCCTGAGTTTACTTCTTAGATCATTAGATTTACTATGTGAGCCTAAAAATTTTATTAGAATTCCAAGTAAAAAAATTTTGAGCGTACCCTTACGAAAAAAATCTCTCCGATTCAAATCCAGGCTAAAACAAAATACGGCATGCAAAGGCCCTAAAAAAAAGCTACTGCACAAACAATGTAAATAAACAAATTAAATAATCCAAAATTATAATATCCAATGTCCAATGTCTATATTACACCTTGAATTTACATAAAATTAAAGTGGCCGGGCACCACTGACAACGAACCCAAATTATAATCCTAAGAATGACGCAAGTAATTTTTTGAACTGGGATATACTATTCCTTGAATCTT
>NW_021439423.1:0-489 GCF_001605985.2 Dendrobium catenatum | reverse complement strand
CAGTCTTGATTTTGTGCTGGGTCTTCCCCGAACTCAATGAAACAAAGATTCCATTATGGTAGTGGTTGATCGATTCTCTAAGATGGCACATTTTGTGCCTTGCAATAAAACTTTGGATGCCACTCACATAGCCGATCTGTATTTCAAAGAGATAGTACGTTTACACGGCATTCCTAAGACTATAACATCTGATCGAGATGTTAAATTCCTAAGTCATTTTTGGAAAACTTTATGGGGAAAGCTTGGAACCAAACTTCAGTTCAGCTCTACTGCACATCCACAAACCGACGGTCAAACAGAGACTGTTAATAGAAGCCTCGGTAATTTACTCCGATGTTTCGTGGGGAAGAACTTGAAACAGTGGGACATCATTTTTCCACAAATTGAATTTGCATTTAACAGATCAGTGAATCAAGCGACTGGGCACAGTCCTTTTCATATCGTTTACGGTATGAATCCCACTTCTCCCTTTGATTTGATTCCCCAGAT
>NW_021439422.1:0-559 GCF_001605985.2 Dendrobium catenatum | reverse complement strand
TTGTAAAGGTGGACGAGAGAAAGAATGAATCCAAACTCGGTAGAAGCAAACAGGTGCATTACCTTAAAGTGTATCTCGCTTTGAATTAGAATGCGAGAGGGAGTTATTTTGGCAGATGCAAAACAAGGAAAGGATTCCTCATTTGCTTTTGACAGGAAGTTTTCAGATGGATTCTTGTGGGGTTTCTTCACCAACACCTTCTGTCTCTTGCTTGAGGAGGCCATTATCGATTTGAAGTAGAAAGGGATTGAAAGTGAAGTTTGGAGATGTGATTGTTGAGTTAGAAAGCCTTCATATATAAAGAAAATGATACGTTCGTCCTGGACAAAAACAGTTCGTCCTGGAAAAAAATCAACGTTCGTCTGGATGAAAAAATTTCGTACAGACGATCCAATTCGTCCAAAATGTAACGGCTTTTTGTAATCAACACAATTTACGATGCGACCTTTCGTACAGACTTTTTGACTTGACAGATCGTACATATGAAAAATTTTCGTACAGAAGATCAAAAAGTTAATTCGCTTTAATGTCTGTTGAAAACCGTCCCCTATAATGAAAC
>NW_021439421.1:0-434 GCF_001605985.2 Dendrobium catenatum | reverse complement strand
CTAGGGTCATGGATTGCAATAATCTCTCCCTTTTTTTATGATGTCAAATAATGTTGGTTATTAGCAATTTTGCAAGGCTTTTTTTTTGTTTATTAACTTTTTGTTATTTTTAATTAACTAAAATATCACGAAATAAAATATAAAAAGAAAAATGTATTTCATTGAACTTAAACAAAAATATAAGCAGAACATACTGACTACAACATGATATACTAACTACAATAGACTTCTCCCCCTTTTGTCATCAACAAAGAGAGGAGTCATAAGCAACACTAAAAAAAGCAGAAAATAGATACACTTCATAAAGGAGGAGCTTGATCACTTGGAGGTGGAGGTGGTTGGAAGTATTTGTGGATTGACGCAAATTATTGATCAATCGAAGTGAAGTGCTCTCCAAACCACCACATGCCTTCTTCATGTTGGTGGTGCTAATC
>NW_021439420.1:0-253 GCF_001605985.2 Dendrobium catenatum | reverse complement strand
CATCCAGGATGAATTTAATAGTCATCCGGGAACGAACATCTCAGGATTCTCAATTTCTACTGTTCGTCCAGATGAAATCAATGGTTCATCCCTGGACAAACGTCTATGTATTCTCACCATGCCCTGTTCGTCCAGATGAAAAATAATATTCATCCCAGGATGAATGTCTCTGTCTTGAGGCTCGCTCCATTTGTCCAGATGAAACCTATTCATCCTAGGACGAACTGAACCGACATACGTCAGTTGGTTACAT
>NW_021439419.1:0-216 GCF_001605985.2 Dendrobium catenatum | reverse complement strand
GTGGAATGTTCGTTTGTAAATATATGGAAAAGGCAGTCCTACGAAAGAAAACAGACTGGATTGCTCTTAAAGATTGGCAAACGCACATGCCAAAATTTAGGGCAGAGTTAGCATATTTTCTTTTTCTTCAAACAAGGAAGTAAACAATCTGTAATTTATTGTAAAATATTGTCCATGAATTATAAATGTACATTTTATCATGTTATTATATAGTTT
>NW_021439418.1:0-296 GCF_001605985.2 Dendrobium catenatum | reverse complement strand
TGTAACATGTATTTAGCCAACCTAAATTAGTAAATCATTTTGTGGAAGCTTTTATTACTTTGACTCATTGTCTTATCATGTATATCATAATAGCAAACATCATATACACATTCAATGTAATTACTATTGCATGTAAATATACATAGTGCACTCATCATCATTTATGTATTATGATAAATGTATGTTAAATTAGCCGAACTTTAACTTTATACATATTATATATTCCATGTCAAAACTTAATACATTAACTCCTGATTATTTTATATTTGTCATAAATTTTCTCATTTAGAATATAT
>NW_021439417.1:0-321 GCF_001605985.2 Dendrobium catenatum | reverse complement strand
ACATTACCCTCAGGAGAAATCTGGTTAACTTTAATCTAACTTAAGGGAAATGGAATCCTAAGGTTGCAAAGCGAGATTCGTGTATTTGTGCAATTTTTCTTGAGCCAATAGATTTCTGGCGATTCCGCTGGGGATTACTTTTCTCTCCATCTTTGGATGAAAAGATAATTCATGATTAGTCTAAATTAATAAAACATCTAAAAACAAATATAGATGTTTATTCAATGCAGTTCTGTGTTTTCTTTTTCAGCAGAATTTAGGTTGACTCTAATTTATGTAAGTTCTGCTGAGAGGTTGATAATATGACGCCTGTGAAGTCCT
>NW_021439416.1:0-233 GCF_001605985.2 Dendrobium catenatum | reverse complement strand
TCAAAACATTTTAAATTTTGTTAAAATTATTATATATATACTGTTATTAAAATATAGATATTAGACTCCAGCCACGCATTGAAATCCTCTTATATTTATTTAGTTTACAGCAAAATATTAAGATTTTATTAGGGAAAGTTTTCTTAAAAAAATAAATTTTTAGTATTTTTTTTTTCAATTTTAAAATTGTGTACTAAAATTTTATTTTAAAAATTAGTTAAAAAGTTGTTTGG
>NW_021439415.1:0-239 GCF_001605985.2 Dendrobium catenatum | reverse complement strand
CTCAATTTGGGCTTGAATTGAGTTCAAATCGAGTTTGATTTGGATTAATTTAAGTTGATTTGATTTAAATTTGGGTTTAATTAGACTTAATTTGGGCCCGATTTGAGTCGATTTGGGTTTAATGAGGCTCAATTGAGTTGATTGAGTTCAATCGAACTCAATTGGGTCTGATTCAACTCGATCTGAGTCGAGTTGGCATAAAAATATATGTCAACAAAGAATATCACCAAGTTTGTATT
>NW_021439414.1:0-200 GCF_001605985.2 Dendrobium catenatum | reverse complement strand
AGTCAATTGATACATGGCTTAGTTACTACAAATCTCAATGAGGATTTTTATATGTCTGTGGTGTATGCCTCCAATGATGCGGAGGAAAGGAAATCTCTGTGGCATGACATTTCTCAACTTGGCACTTCGCTCTCCTCTCCGTGGTTAATCCTTGGAGATTTTAATTGCTGTCGGTTTGCTCACGACAAAGCTGGTGGTTC
>NW_021439413.1:0-256 GCF_001605985.2 Dendrobium catenatum | reverse complement strand
TCTGGCCATTCTTCTTCTTTACAGGGACGATATTGGCGATCCAATCAGCATACTTTTCTTCACGAATGAAGCCTGCTTCTATGAGCTTCTTTGTTTCTGCGATCACCTGCTCTTCAATCTCCAATCTCATTCTCCTTGGAGCTTGTTTAACGGGTGCTGCATCAGGCTTGATTGCTAATCTGTGAACTGCCACGTCAGGGGATAAGCCGGGCATCTCAGCATATGTCCAAGCGAAACAGTCCCTGAATTCACAGAG
>NW_021439412.1:0-289 GCF_001605985.2 Dendrobium catenatum | reverse complement strand
TCTGGTCGGCTAGCAGTCAAGTAAAGCAAAGTTCCAATAATCCCTCTATATTTCTTTTGATCCACAGATTTTCCCTTAAGGTCCTTATACAACTGAACTGAGGAACTCATGGGTGTACTAATAGGTTTAGCATTATCCATTTCATATTTCTTGAGAATGTCCTTAATATATTTAGTTTGGCTAAATGTTCCTTCCTCAAGTTGCTTAATGCTAAAATCTAGAAAGTAATTTAAATCTCTCATTAGACTCATTACAAATTCACTACTCATTATTTTAGAAAAATCATCAC
>NW_021439411.1:0-279 GCF_001605985.2 Dendrobium catenatum | reverse complement strand
TATTAAAACTATAATATATTTCTAATTGAGCTTCTTAATCAAGATGAACTTGTTCACGTGCATTAAACAATATTGTTCATGAACATAAGCGAACCAAATGCCAAGTTGTTCAAGCTCGTTTATTTAGCTATTGAGTATTTAGAAAAGTGTTCAAGCTCGTTCGTTTACCTTATCAAATGAAAATGAACAAGCTTTTATCAAGTCGAGCCATGAGTAGCTCGTCAAACTCTTGGTTCATTTGCAACCCTTGTGCAGCTTAAAATGTGATTGGATTGCTTG
>NW_021439410.1:0-323 GCF_001605985.2 Dendrobium catenatum | reverse complement strand
GTCCGGGGAAATTGACCTCGAATAATGAGGTCAACATCACTCATCCTAAGATTTCTCTCACATAAGCACACTTAACTTTAGAGTTTATTGATAAAATTATAATAATTATATCAAAAGGCACCTTAATGTTTAAGTTTTTAGCTTTTTTTTATTTAAGGGCTTTCACACTATGGCAAGTTAGTCGACCCTTGCAGACTAAACATGTGGCAACAGCATGCTTATGACATGCCATTATATGTGAGGAGAAAAGAGAGGGGTCTGGTTCAATTTGTTCTACATTTTGAATCATTTGATTAAGTAATTGAATTATCGTGCTCAAGTTC
>NW_021439409.1:0-374 GCF_001605985.2 Dendrobium catenatum | reverse complement strand
TAGGATGAAATTGTTCAAATGACGGGATGATTGAATGACAGTTAAACGAATAAGGTAGTTTTTAATGCTACATTTCGTACGTATGAACCTATGGTTCGTCCGGACGAACACATGTCGGTTCGATGGAGGGGATAGTTTCAACTGCCATTAAAATGATCATAAGTTCTAATCATCCAAGATGAACACGTGTTCATCTGTACGATTATTTTAGTCAAAAGTCTGTATGAAAGGATGCTTTGTAAGTTGTGTGATTACGAAAAGCCGTTTTATTTTAGACGCATTCATTCGTCCATGCAAAATTTTTTCGTATGTGATGAATCTATTTTGTACGGGACGGATGTAAAATTTCATCTGTATGAACAGTCATTTTTCAA
>NW_021439408.1:0-230 GCF_001605985.2 Dendrobium catenatum | reverse complement strand
GTTTGCTCAACCAAATGGTTACTATCCTCCTTTTTATATATGATTTAGAACATTATGTTAATAAAACCTTTTTGTAAGCTATAAAATGATGGAATTTTATATTATTTTCATCAAGTTGGGCTCATTTAATAACCGATATCTTTCTCAAAAATACTCTTCAAAGGCGATTATAGATAATACAAATAGGTTAAAGTTTGGCCTGTCAGCACCACACTTTGTAGCTTGGAAAG
>NW_021439407.1:0-293 GCF_001605985.2 Dendrobium catenatum | reverse complement strand
TATATATATATATATATCTTAAATTTTAAGAGATCCTATGGAATTTCAAACATAGGATAATGCATATGAATAGTATTGATGGGGGAGAATTAATGAATGATTAGACTCCAATCATTTACTAATCACATCATTAAGCATGCTTAATCTTTATTTAGTCATCTTTTGCATGCATAGGATGCACGAGCACTTAGTTTAAGCTCTCATAGCTATAAGGACATGGTGTAAGATATTTTGTTACATTCCTCTTTATATTACCCTAGGTTTTAGTGGTTAATACTTGATTTAAAGCTTTT
>NW_021439406.1:0-440 GCF_001605985.2 Dendrobium catenatum | reverse complement strand
CAGGTGAGCATCGAGCCGTTCCCCATTCACCGTCTCGTTGGTCAGGTGAATGTGGGATCTTTCTTTTCTCTTCTTCTTCTGTTTCGCCGTGTCGATCTGGTCAGGCGGACAGATGATTTCTCTATATTTGGTTACTCTCCCTTATTGCTTTTTCTTTGATTATTGTTCTCTATTATTTCCTTAGATTTCTAAGTTCCTTTTGGTTTCCCTTCTCATCGCATCATCTTAGATTTATTCCCTAAATGATTGTTGAATTTCCTTTGGACTCTTTATGAGCTTGTTTCAATTCTACTCATGTGAGCATGAGATACCTTTCTCCTATTCTACCACTTTGGTTGGGCGGATAAGTTGAGCTGCTTTCCTTAATTCTCTCTCATTTTTGATCTCGTTATGTTACTTGACTCTAGAGTTGCATCTTCCTAGAGTTAGGAAGGTCAACG
>NW_021439405.1:0-2961 GCF_001605985.2 Dendrobium catenatum | reverse complement strand
TAAGGAGATTTGAAATTCTATACTGATCGTACAGGACGATATTTATCGTACTGGATGATCTGTCAGTTATCTCCTATAGAGCACTTGGAACGAATAGGAACTTGCTTTGAAAAATTTTTCTAAGTCCTATTCGTCCAGGACGAAATTTATTATGTCCCAGGTGATGGGTTCACGGTAAACTTTTCGTCCAGACGAATTTACCATCGTACGAGGCGACCAGTGCTCTGGAAAATTTTTTCCAGACGAAAATAAATATCGTACAGGACGATCAATTCTCTGCAAAATTTTTCGTCCAGACAAAAACAAATCATCGTCCCAGGCGATGGGTTCACTGCAAAATTTTCGTCCAGACGAATTTTACCATCGTACGAGGCGACCAGTGCTCTGGAAATTTTCGTCAGACGAAATAAATAATCGTCCAGGACGATCAGTTATCTGGAAAATTTTCGTCCAGACGATCACATTTTCGTTCAAACGATAACCGACTTAGAACGTTTTCAGCAGTTTCTAGAACCGACCTTGTAATAACCGTTCGTACTGGACGAACCAAGTTCGTACAGGACGATCAGCTGTACGAAGTCAGTTCGTACACATATACAAATTGGGTCGTTTCGATCGTTTAAGTAAAATCGTCCAGGACGATCCGGATCGTACAAGGACGATCACTACGTACAGAATTGAAAATTTGCAGTTTTTGGGCGGTTTCTTGTCTTTTTCTATAATAGTCCAAATTAGACTGCCACCCAATTTTTGTCATTTGATCTTCGTGCCTCTTGGGAGAATAGCTAAGGAGAGAGTGAAGAGAGCATTCAAAGAAGGATTCCTACCACTGGAGCGAGAAGGCTTCACTTGATTGCTAAGGTAAGAGTCTCTACTTGTGTAATTGGATTTCTTCACTCTTTTTCTTTCTTCCTAGATTCTGTGAGAAGATCTGTCAAGGAGATCCGGTTCTCTGCCGACACTTGGAGAGTGTGAAAGACAAAGGTTCTCTGCCACTAGGAGAGTGTGAAAGGACGAAGGTTCTCTGCCTACACTTGGAGGGTGTGAAAGGACGAAGGTTCTCTGCCTACACTTGAAGGTGTGAAAGGACGAAGGTTCTCTGCCTACACTTGGAGGGTGTGAAAGGACGGACGGTTCTCTGCCAACACTGGGTATTGTGTAAAAGGACGAACGGTCTCTGCCGCACCGAGGATGTGAAAAGAGTGTGTTGTAAGGGCTTCTCCGCCTTGTGTGGGTGCAAAAGGAGAGTCACTATTGGTATTAGTGCAATACTCAGAGGTGCCTCTGAGGAGTGGATGTAGGTCTGGTTATAGACGGAACCACTAAAATCTGGTGTCATTTACTTTATAGCTTTTACGTTTCGCACTTTAAATTTCAGTTTAAACAACTCTGTGGTTGAAAAACATTTTTCTACAAACTTTAAAGAAAATTTTATTTCGTTCAACTTTATTTTAAGAGGGTTTAAATTTTTAAAAACTACCAATTCACCCCCTCTTGGTAGCCGTGGGACATTTACTTAGCGCTTAACAACCTAATTACTAGACTCAACAGTGTTATCCCTACTAATTTACATAATTAACTAATTGAGAGTTATAATGATTTAATTACTATACCGATGAGCAAAGAGTGACAACTCCATTTTTTAGTCAATGGTTGTTGACTTACTAACAACTAACTACTAACCATTGAAAAAAAACCACAATCAAATTTTTACTTATTTAATGTAATTATTAGAATGCATATTATTACACTGATTCACTATTATTGCACTACTACCACTGTGTTGTTTTACTGATTATTATTATTATTATTATACTATTTTAACTAGTACTGCCATTGATTTTATGGATATGACACTATTACTGATGATAATGATATTGTTACTTATTCTACTACGTATTCACTATTATTACTACTATTGATTCACTATTTATTATCTCACTGTCATTAAGCATGTGATTCCTATTATTGAGCATGTGACAAAAGATACTAATTTGATACTGATACTGAATAATTGAACATTATATTGTTCTCCAATATAATAATAAAATATTACTCTATTATATTATTATAGGTTTTCTTAGTTCTCTAGAGTAATTTTGCCACTTTATAGATTTATATGATTCCTTTATTGATTAGATAACAATATCATGATGTATAATAATTATTTAGTCTAATTGTTTTGACATCCGTAGTAGTTTACCAAATTCACTATTTCTATATTGCACTATTTTACTCGCCTCGCTACCCTACTATTCCATTGTCTTATTGAATTTAATTCTCTTGCATTTATTTTACTATTTTTGTATAGATTCATAATCATATTGATTGTTATTGTTATGAACTGACTGACAACATTCATACTACTTTTTTTACCTTTCTTTGAATTTAGTTATAGAATTTAGTGACCTATTGATAGTATTAGTTTATTATATGTGGTTCAAGTGATACAAGTCAGGGATGAAGATCAGGAGTGTGAGATTGATTAGTTAAAGGATTCCTTAGGTTTTAATATTGTTTATTTATTTTTATCTTTATATATTCTTTTGTACTTAGGAGTTGAAAGTTGTACTTAGGAGTTGAAAGAGGGGTGTTATATTTGTATGACTAATGTATATTATATATAATTTTTGGAGTATAAATATAGATGTATATTGATGTTTTGATCAATAGATTCATTTATGCTAATATTTATACTATTAATAAGTCATTATTAAATGACAAAAGAAATTATTATTCTAAATTAGATTCTAGGGTATAACACTAACACCATATACTCTTTGAATATTTGGAAACTTACTTCAGACTATTGTGTCAAATCAAATGGCACAACCTTCTAAGTCAATTTGGTAAGAGGGATTACATTTTATAAAAAGCCTTTGGAAAACTTACTATAATAGTTATCTATGTCTAGAAAATTACACGCGTCAACCGCAGATGATGGCCTCGACCAATCTACAA
>NW_021439404.1:0-363 GCF_001605985.2 Dendrobium catenatum | reverse complement strand
GAGGTCTAGTAATAGAGTAACCCTCTGGTGTATTTCGGTTTCCGAATGTAGCCATCTACATTAATCAAAAAGTAGTTTAAACTTATGATTTTGAAAAAAAGCTCCGATACCACATGTTGAGTCTAGTAAATAGGTTGTAAGACCTAAGATAATGTCCCAAGGCTACCAAGAGGGGGGGGGGGTGAATTGGTAGTTTAAAAATTTAGACCCTCTTTGAAAAAGTGTTGAACCGAAATGAAGATTTTAATTAAGTTTTTTCAACCACAGAGTTTTTTAAACCAAAAATAAAATGCAGAAAAATAAAAACAGTAAAGTAAATGACACAAAATTTATAGTGGTTTGGTCTAAACCAGACCTACATCC
>NW_021439403.1:0-243 GCF_001605985.2 Dendrobium catenatum | reverse complement strand
AGAGAGAGCGAGAGATCAAGAGAGAGAGAGAGAGAGAGAGAAAAGAGAGGGAGAGTGAGAGAGAAAAGAGAGGGAGAGTGAAAAGAGAGTGAGAGGGAGAGAGAGAGAGAGAGAATAAGAGAGAGAGAGCGATAGATAGAGAGAAAAGAGAGGGGGAGTGAAAAGAGAGTGAGAGGGAAAGAGAGAGAGAACAAGAGAGAGAGAGAGAGAACAAGAGAGAGAGAGAGCAATAGATAGAGAGAA
>NW_021439402.1:0-450 GCF_001605985.2 Dendrobium catenatum | reverse complement strand
GTTCTTTTCTAGCCTGATTTGGTTGGTGGTAGTGTTCCTTTTATCTTATGGTGTGGTAGCTTCTGCTTGGTGGGGTTGGATCCTTTTATGTTGTTGATCGAGTCTTCTATTTCTAGTACTGGATCATTTTTGTATTGGTTGGATTGTTTAATTTACCACGACTTCTATATTTCCCTTCATTTATAGATGGAAAGAAAATGGATGGGTTGTTGATTTTTCATTGACTTGGATTAATTCCCTGCAAACTTGGTAGGATAAGTGTCCGGCCATACCAAGAATTTGGGTGATCAGTTATTGTGCCTCTCAACTTTTATGAGGAAGGGACTTTCAACTTTATGTAAATTTGTGCACTCCACAGTACTCTGAACTGTAATTAGAGGTGTCAATATTTGACCTGACCCGAAAACCCGACCCGAACCCGAACCGGGTCAGATTCGGGTTAGGGATTTC
>NW_021439401.1:0-587 GCF_001605985.2 Dendrobium catenatum | reverse complement strand
GGGAGAGAACACCAAAGTAATGAAGGAGTAGGAGAAGACACCCAAGGAGTAGAAAATTTTGATTTGGATGAAAGGGTTGGACCTTCACACACTTTGCCTAAAGATTGTAGATACTCTACAAGTCACCCAAGGATTTGATCTTAGGAGACCCTTCTAGTGGAGTTAAGACTACACATGGACTTAGGAAGGAGGTGAACCACTCTGCCTTTATCTCTATGACTGAACCCACCAGCATTAACCAAGCCCTTACTGATGAATTTTGGATTTTAGCAATGCAAGAAGAATTGAATCAATTTGTTAGGAATGATGTTTGGGAGCTTATAGAAAGACCTAAGGGACAAAGTGTTGTTGGGACAAAGTGGGTCTTTAAGAACAAGGTGAATGATTCAAGAGTGGTGATGAGGAATAAAGCAAGATTGGTGGCTAAGGGTTACAATCAAATAGAAGGGATAGACTTTGAGGAGACTTTTGCCCCTGTAGCTACATTGGAAACCATAAGAGTGCTATTAGCCTTTTTCCTGTTATAAAGGATTTAAGCTTTTTCAAATGGGTGTCAAGAGTGCCTTTTTAAATGGGGAAATAAAAGA
>NW_021439400.1:0-309 GCF_001605985.2 Dendrobium catenatum | reverse complement strand
CCGTGGTGACTACAAACACCACACCTCTGCCGACCAGATTATCTGCACCTGGGAAATACAACGCTGAGGCCTCCTCATCTGGAGGAAGGCCTACAAGGAGACAGAGAAGGAAGATGAACGCTGAGCTCCGGGCTCAACATCAACAACTCCCTATTCACCCTTCCAATCTACCAGCCCAGATGCCTGAAGCCAATGTTCCTACTAGGAACAAGTTTTCTGATCTAAAATGGGTGAAAAGGAATAGCTCCACTGGGGAGCTAAAGAAATCTTTATGGGATCGACGGCCTGAAGCCCCAATCCCTCCAAAGA
>NW_021439399.1:0-290 GCF_001605985.2 Dendrobium catenatum | reverse complement strand
TTTTTTTTCTAACTATTCGTACCAGATGATGATTATGTACGAAATGTTTTCTTACTGATTCACTACAGGTTCGTGCGCAATAGTTTTGAACTGTTTGTATATACGAAATATGATCATAATGTACAATCGTGTATGCTATAAATTGAAATTTTTAGTTTTCTAGATGGGTTTTCGTGTCTTTAGTATAAAAGGTCCATTAAAAATTGACATAAAAAATTATTGTCTGCTTGATTTTTCAAGGGCAATTAAAAGTGAGTGTGAGAGAGTGTTTGAGAGAGATTTCTTGTAAG
>NW_021439398.1:0-312 GCF_001605985.2 Dendrobium catenatum | reverse complement strand
CAGAGGAAACTAGGATGTGAGATTTTAACAATCCAAACTGATCATGATGGTGAATTGGAAAATAAAAAATTTGAGGATTTTTGAAAAGAAAAAGGAATTGATCAAAATTTTTCTTCACCTAGAACCCCTCAGCAGAATAAGATAGTCGAAAGAAAGAATAAAATATTAATAGAAGCTGCTCGAGCCATGTTAACAGAATATTTACTTCCTAAATATTTTTGGGCTGAAACGGTTAGCACTACATGTTATGTTCTGAATAGGATGAACATCATATGAAAATTAAATAAAACACCCTATGAGCTTCTTAAGAGA
>NW_021439397.1:0-4728 GCF_001605985.2 Dendrobium catenatum | reverse complement strand
TTAGACTCGACCCTATTCAATTTGACTCGAGTCGCTTAGTTTGATTTGATCAAATCGATTGAACCTAATTCGCTCTTAAATCAAACCAATTTGAATCAAGTTTGCATCCAAACCCAACTCAAATCTTCCCAAATTAATTCTAATTAAATCCTAAACTACTTTCTAGTAAATTTGAATTGATTTCCTAAATCCGGAAATGGTCTTGACAGTCTTGATTTTTCCAAAATTCGGATTCTGCCGCGGTTGCAGGTTTCAGTCGCGTGAGTCCTCGAACGAGCAGTCGATTCGAGCGACTTTAGGTAGAAGCAGACTGGCGCAATGCCATTTTGCCGGTGTCTTCGAGCAGAGCAGAACGTCAGGAGACGTTAGAAGGCTTGAGGAAGCCTTCGGCTCCCTCATTCGGACGGACTCCCTCTCTCTCTCGGCTTTTCCCTCGCTCTCAGGCACCCAAAAAACCCCTCTCCAAGCCCGCGATTCTCCCAGGGATTCGGCCCTCCCCATTCTCTCCCTCTCGCTGGGACAGACCCTCTCACTCTCTCTCTCGGCTTTGCTCTTGCTCTCAGGCACTCGAAACCCTCTTCCCCTCCGGTGCTTCCTTTGGTTGGAGCGAAAGAGCCGAGGCCCCGGCTGCTTCTCCCCTCCTAGCCGAAGTCTACCCGATCTCTCGCTCAGCCCGTCTATCTCTCTCTCGTTTTCTCCCTAGTTCTCACACACCCGAACTAGTCTTTCTCTCGCTCGCTCTCTCTGGTCGGTAGAAGCACGAAGGAGCATCCCCGCTCCTTCTCCAGCTCGCAAAATCTGACCAAGCCGAGGCCCGTTCGACCTCAGCTGGGATCGAACTCCTGCAGCGAACCTAGATCCAACCTCCAAGACCGATCCTGACGCTAGCCCTAGCCATCCCGACGCCGGCTCTGGTCAAGCCCGAACTCCTTGCTGTGAGTACCCTTCCTCTTCCTCCCCTTCTTTTCTTCTTCCTTCTTCTCCCACTTTTTCCCTTCTTCCCTTGCCCTCTTTCTTCTCCTTAGCTAGTATTCCTTCATCAAATGAGTTTGAAATGGTTCGATTTCAGTTGGGATGAGTTCGACAGAGCATGCCCTAGCTACAATGTTTAATTCTTTGCTTGCAATTGGGTATCAAAATGGATATTGTTTATGCTCTTAGAATTTCGAGATCATTGTTCGCTATCATGAAGTTTATTTCAAATGTGAACAGCTACGTATCAAATTTTATTTGATTAGTTTATTTCTTTTTAGAAAAATTTTGATTGTGTGGAATGGTAGACAATTACAATAGGCCATGTTGCATTGGTCAGCCGACGGACATGCATCTATGGTGTTTGTGGATATTGCCTTAATGATATTTCTTGGCTGCGAAGATTTTAATATTCTTGATTAAAAAAAAAAAGGTTTCATTCATGTTCTTGAAATAATACGATGTAATAAAAATATGTGTTCATTGCTATGTATTTTGGGACAAATTTCCTGTAGGAAGAACTTCTTGCTTGAAAGATGGACCTATTATATATAAGAATCTGTATGTTTGTTTTGACAATAAATCAAAGTTGCATCTCTCATTAACTGCTCGCCCATCGTTGTTATGCCATTATTCTAGATAGACTTTTTTAATTGAATTTGATAGTTTGTGATTAGGCTCTCCAGTTTGCAAAACAACAGATGTTTTTTCTCATTCATATCTTTTCAAAAGGGTCCGTCTATGGGTAATTGCATTGAATAGTCTCTCATTGGTGCTTCATTAGTGAGTTCATATTTAGATAAATAATTATGAGCAAATCTAAAAAATACACATATTTCATTCCCTGTTTATAAAAAAATATATATATAACTCATTTCCTGGCTATCATAGTCAATATCATGTAGCTTCCTGTGGCCTAAAGTTACCATCTTATGAACATTTCATTTGGGAAAATAAAGCTAGATGTTTTTTTGTGAAGAATGGATATGCTCTGTGGTAAGATTTATGTTGCCGAAATCTTCATTTAGGTTTAAAATCTGTAGAAAAACTTTTATTTCCTGATGGCTATGCTATGGGATGTGAGTTTAATGCTTAATATTTGGATGCATGGTGGTAGAGAAGTGAACTTTCTTGTAAACTGATTGTGAATGACTTTGTGAATATTGCATAAAAGCCTTTTTTTCTTTCTTCACTAAGGCATGCTCATAAGATGTTTGGTGAAACGTCTTTAAGAAGTTTTTTTTTTTTTTGTAATATTTTGTGGGTGACTCATGAAGCATGGGAAACTACTTAACCAAATATTGGATAAGTATCTTTCTTTACATAATCCCTTGTAAGTTTAGGCACCATTTTATTTATTAAGCATTCTCCAAAATTTCTTTAACAAAAGTTTAGTGCTCTCTTGCTAATTATATCTTCGTGAGGAGTTTTGATTCCTTTCTTAAGCTTGGGTCAATGACAAGCTTATGTTATCATAACGCTTTCTATATCTCAACGTAGGGATTTTATGTGGAGCATTACATTAAGTCTTGGTCCAATGAATTACATAAGGGATGCGATGCTTACTATCTAGTGATTTTATGATCATTATTTCAGTTTTCAAGAAATATATATGCATTTATTTGATGGAAAATGATAGTTGGAGAAAATACACCCTTCTACTTCATTTGCTATTGCTTCTTCTTAAAAAATCTGAGAATGAAACCTATTTAAGTTCACTTTTTCTTTATATTGTGTGCATGCCTTCTTGTTGGGGGTTTGTATTTTGTTTCTAAACAAAGTTTTTGACTTGGGATTTATTGAAATTCTTTTCAAGTTTGGTGTCTAATGCTTAGCTTCTTTTTATACTCACTTGGTTGCCAAATGGTGGATTACTTTGGAAGAGTTGTTGTTTACATTTTCTTACACCTATGCTTTAGTTCATGCTATTTGGGAAGTTTATAGTTTATGTCATGAGGTGTGATATTCTATATATAGTTTGTGGAACAACATGAAGGCTATGACAAGTCCTTGCTTAAAATAAAACTTCTATCACATGAAAATACTTGATGGTTGCATTGAAGGTCCTCAACAAGTGCTTTTGGGATTGTTATATTAATACACATGTGGGAGCTTGTTTGAAGCAAGATTTACTTTGTAAAGATGATTGTTTAAGCCACGCATCTTTTGAAGCCCTTTACATTATTGTTGCTTATGAGAAGTGGTTATGTTTAGTAGTTGCTAGACCATGGCATAAATGCAATATTGTTGAAATACCCTCTTGAAATTGTGGAGAACAAGTTTAGAATTCTTGCAAGTGATATGTTGAAATTTATTTTGTTGCCAAATAGTCTTTCATTAATGACAAACTTTTATATGAGCTTCCAAACATAAGTTCTTTGTGAATCAGTTAGTTGAGTCCCATTTCATACAAATTGGCTTTCAAACACGATAGAAATGCATATTAGTTATCCTCTCTTGTTTGAAAGAGTTAAGGTGTGAACTTGTTGGGGGTCTTATTTTGTCAAGTATGAGTAAATCTTGTTGGATTGTATATGGTCTTGCATTTTCTATCAAAATGGCAAAGAAGGTGGGCTATTTTCTTTCATTCCAATGATGTGATGCTAACCTGGGGTTCTTGGCAAACTGTGATTATGCACCTTTGATATTGAATGATATTCATATGTTGATTAAAAACAAAACCTGTACATGCTTCATGTTCTAATCTTTGAAGGTATATGGTTTGAATGTAAAATTATCTGTTCCGTGTTGAAGATTTTCATAAGATATTGGGAGAAACACATAAGTGTTGGAGAGCATTCATATTTCTCTAAAATATACTTAGGGGATTTTGGTTCCTTCTTTTTTTTTTTTATGTGTTTTAGAAAGCTGTTGTTGTTTCATGTTGGTGGGAGAGCCATCATGAGACTCATGTTAGCATTTTGGTTGAAAAGTTGTTATGGTATTTTGCATTCTAATATCGAGCATACTTTAGGTTTAATGTGAGATAATTTGGCTATATAAAAAGGTGGTGCATATATAAGTGAGTAGATGTCATAAAGGGCTGAAACTTGTCTTCTTTCTTTTAATTAAAAATGATAATGAGATGTCTTTCTTTAGACTATACTTCTATTTCAAAGCTTTGGAAATTTGAAATGCATGTTCAGCTTCTTTACAATATCATAATGATCGATTTTGAATCCTTGGCAAATAGTGATTTTGCACTTGATGATTAAAGGTGAAATGTATGAGTATTATTGAAAATATTTCACATGATTCATGTTTTGATTTGGAGAATATATGGTTCAAGGGCAAACTTGTTTGCTTTATGATTGAAAGTTTTATAAGTTGTTTAGAGAAATACATGAGTGTTAGGTTTCAACTTTGAATATATGTTTCGTTTCATATTGAGAGGCTTCACGTTTTGTTTTATATGGAGAAGTTTTATGATTTATTTTACATTGAGAAGATTCGTGATTTGTTTCATGATTGGAAGGTTTATAAATGGTTTTATGCTACGGTTTTGTAAGCGATCTTCAAACGAGGGATATTTCAAATTTATTTTACATTTGATTTCATGTTGAAAGATTTTGTTAGTAATCTTATGTCGAGAAGCTTTTACGTGAGTTTTTTTTGTGAATCGTCTTATGTTGGGATTTTCGTTGTTTTGTTTTGTTTTGTGAGGATTTCCTGAAGGAGGGCTTTATAATGTCTATCCCTTTGGAAAATTTTCACAAATCTACCCCACTCCAAATGAAAGGAGGCGCTTGATTATAG
>NW_021439396.1:0-366 GCF_001605985.2 Dendrobium catenatum | reverse complement strand
ACAAATATGACATGCTTATAGTCAAATCGAATGGCTCAACGAAACGATTCCAATGAGTCCAAGACCGTTTTATTCGACTTCATTAAGACACTTAAATGCTCGATCAATGATCTATGATTAAGGGAATCAATATCTATCATTTATTCTAACACTCCAATCTTGACGATCTCCTTCATATTTACAAGCCATGTTACTCTAAAAAAATTTTAAATATGACCCCATTCTTCACATAAAGAGAGGAAGAAGAGAGAGCGAATAAGGTAGGAGGAAGAGAAGAATATTTGAAGAGCTATATTGTCGTCGACCACCGCTAACGTTCTTCTCCACCAGCTGTAATATCAGTTCTGCTCCAGGTTCGTCCGGGAC
>NW_021439395.1:0-4420 GCF_001605985.2 Dendrobium catenatum | reverse complement strand
GATCGGCCGGATTTGAGTGGGATATGATTGGCGAGATGTCTGGAGAGCTCAAGGGAACAGAGATTCAACTGGAGGAGCTCTAGAAAGCTGAGAGAAGGCTAGGGTTGCGAATGAAGTGCTTTTACGGACCTTTCTCCCTAAATTCAAACTTCCCAAGCCAAATGGATTGCTGGGATGCATCAGGGGGCTCTTCCCTTGATGAGGGACCAAGTGTCCCAAGCCGTCAGTGCAGGCGAGAAAGGCCTGGAAAGCCTGCCAACCATTGGCCCAAACTAAGGGAGGTGGGGGGGACCACTCCATTGAGGCTAAAAACCAGGCGGCCTGATCTTTTGTTAGGGGAGCTTCTGAGTGAGCTTTAAAAACCATTAAGGGGTCGGCCTAAAGCAGCCCTAATGAGAAAGGGTTTAGCACATGATTGTTGCTCCCTTTAAGAGGTTTTAATGAGGTTTACAATGTGGACCAAGTCAACTTGTCAAGAAGCTGAGTGCAAGTAAGAGGAGTGACTTGAAATGCCTTGGATAGGATCCTAGTGGCTGAAGATCAAATATTCAATGTTTTTGGAAAAAATTTTAAAGTGATTTGACCTAGATGTGGATTGTTGACGTTGATCAATAAAAACCATGATTTGGACTCAAAGCATATCAAAGGTATTTGCGTATTCATTCAAATGATATAAGGTCATGAGCATTGAATTTGGTGATATTAAACTGATTTGATCCAAATATGTTGAATTAGGCTAGGTTTGAGTCATAGTTGACCAAGTCAACTAATAATTGGGTCAAAGGTCCCAATTCAAAAATTAAATCCTAAATCACTAAATGCAGCAATCATAAAAGCTTTAGGGTTCAAAATAGGCTATTCAAATCAATTGGCCTATTGGCCTTAATGGGCTTTAAACTCCATTTATGTTGGTTTGATCAATCAAGGTGAGTCCAAGGTCCGGAAATGGCGCTCAGTCAAAAATTTGTGCAATTATGATAATTTCAAGTTCAATGGAAATGATGTCCATTGGCTTAAGATATCATTTTAGGTCAAAAATAACCATGGCCTTTAAAGGGTCATTTGGGTCAATTAGTTGAATTTGGTTCAACCAAGTTGATCCAAGGCCTGGGAATGGGTTCAACGAATTCAAAATGACATTTAGAGTCTATTGGATGTGATTCCAAGTCCTAGAGGAATCATTTGGTTTCAAAACACCATTTGACCCTTAAAGGCCTCTTGGTTAAACCTGTTGACTTGGTCAACCAGTCTGACCAGGGGTTGGGAAATTGTCCAACAGAATTCTCTCTCTTTTAAAACGGTGGCCGACGATCTTCCGGCGAGCTCAATACCAAATCCATCCAAGGCTCATTCCAGGCGATCCGTGGAGCGTCGGAGCGTGGGTTCAACTAGGAACTTAATCGTGGACAGTCTACAAGCTCAACCATTCATTTAACGGTTCAATCCGTCCGAAAATCAAGGTGAAAATCGAAACCTTAGGTCTAGGCACACTAGTTTAAATAGATCTTTATTAAGCTAGTTTTAAGTAAAGTAAAATACTCCCCAAAATTTCTGTTCATTCAAGCAACTCAGGTTTAAAATTTTATTTAATTCGATCGAGCGTATTGAGAGAACGAGCCATTTTAGTTGATTAGGGTTCGGTTTATACATTTCTGTAACTGCGTAATATCGGGACCGTTGATCTTGCGATCAACGGTCACGATTTAGCCCTTCCGCGGTCCGTCTAAACCGTGCAGCGCCTCCAGCCATATTCGGTCTCCGTCGGCGACATAAGCCGTTTAATTAACAGGCGGAGGATTCGAAAAGTTGCTCGGGCGATTTGCTGCTCATTTAAGTGGAAAGCCGCGTGGGCCCGCTCGCTGGATCAATCATTGCTATGTTGGCCCCGCGTCCGCGGTTTGATTATTATCGTGATCCTGAGTCTGGCCACGTTCGCTCTGCGTCTCCGCGTTAGATCAGACGGAAAACCGTCGTTTGAGTCAATGGTCTCCGCTGCGGGCCGCGTAGTGTTTTGGACCCCGAGTAAAACCAGAAAGCACGCTGCACGTAGGGCGGCGGCCGCCGGTTGGTTTAATTAGTTGTAAATTTAATTTTTAAAATAGAAATTTGATTAAACCATAATAAATTAATTATAAGTCCAAAATATTAGTATAATATATCAAAATTTCCGAAAATTAGATCTTTAATTTAAATTTAAGTTTAATTAAAATAATATATATATTTTATTATTTTAATACTTCTATTTTGGACTAATATTAAAAAAAAAATAAATATATTGATTAAATATTTAAATAATTCAAAACTATATTTTAAGATATATTTTCAAAACTTCAGAGGTATATTTATTTTTAAATAAAATTAGATTATTTTAAAACATTAACTATTCTCAAATTACTTTAATTTCATTCAATTAATTTAAATCTTCAAATTTTGATAAAAATTCATTTTAAATCATAAATATATGTATATACATTAAATTTTTCAGAAAATTAATGATCTTAATTTAAAATTATTATTATTATTATTTTATCTATTTTTAATCTACACTTTATTTTATTTTGATTAATTTGGTTATTAATTTTTTAGTATTTAATTATTATTTAAATTATATCTTGAAATCAAAAAATTTTACTTTCAAATGGTTTTTGAAAATCAGAGGACCTTCAAGCACATTTTTTCTTAAAAAATTATTTTAAATAATATTTTTTTAAATTATTTATTTTAACTTATATCTTTATGTATAGATTTTATATATGAATATATATTTTAACTATTTTAAAATTTATATTTATTTAAATCCTTGAACATTGAGGCTTGAAATTTTTAAACATAGGTTGAGTGAGTGAATAAAATTATTGGGCGATCTTGATTAATCAACTGCATAAATTATTTTGATAATTATTCATTGGATTAATCCTTTACTTAATTAGCTTTAAATTGTTTGCAATGCTTTAAGTTTTGTTGCAACATCACTTAGTCTAGGCTATCCTATTCTAAGAATTTGTTTGATTGTGTGTTTGCTTTATGTTAGTTCAAGGGTTAGCAAAACAATTGATTTGAACCATCAAAACCTAGTGTCATTAAGGAAAAAAATTAAAAGGACAATATTTAGAAAACTTGAAAATTTTCAATAATTAGGATACATATATTTGACTAAATTTTGAACACATTGAATTTAGTGACATGTAAACATTAGGGAAAAGTTTCACTGGTTTTAGAAGTCATTAAGTTCCCCTTAATCGGTTTTCCTAAGTTTAAAGGCCTTAATCAAGCCATTAAATCTTCCTGGAAATATATAAATCAAATATAAACCCAAAAATTATGTATAACCTTAATGACTAGTTTTGAACCCTTACCTCCCTATGAAAATTAAAAATGCAAAATTATTTGACAGCAATTTAAACCTTAATTCAATTTTATTGAAATTCAACCTTTTAATTAATAATAATTAATTATAATTATTAAAAATTCCAAAATTTTTCCCAAACACTTGGGAATCTCTCCTTGGGGTCATTCCTGACTTTGGAGCTGATTTCAAGGAGTTTGGGATATATTTGGAGCAAAATCAAAGAAAAGGGGCTTTAAAATTAAGGATTTTCAATAATTCATTAAATACTTAAAATTTCAACACTTCATACTACTAATTCAGAAAAATCCAAATCCCCAACTCACTTGCATTCAACTTCCTAAATAATGTCTAATATTTATTAAAATATTTAATTTCCAGGAAAACATATTCAAAAAATCAACTTTTTGGTCAATCGTAGGTCAATAACTAAGTTCAATCTTCAAACCTTTCTAATAAATGTAGAAAATCCGATTTCACAGTACGTTACTTCTAACTGATGTAGTAGGTCTAGTATTTAATAAATCAAACATTCCATAATTTGAGGCTTTAATAAAATGTCCACTTTTGACCCTTTAATTAGTGATTTAACTATTCATAAAAATTCTAGAACTTAAAAATTGTTTTAAAAACTCCAAGAAAACTTAGCTTAAAATGTTTAAAACACTCAACAAACTTTTTAAAACCAAAACCATCCTAAAGATGAGTTTTTGGTGGATATTAAATATATATACCTCGGGCTGCGGGGTTAAGTGTCCGCTAAGGAGGCTGGTTCTTCGAGCTTCGGTGGCACACGCCACGAATGGATTTCCTAAGGGGTGTTAACTTAAAATGGATTAATCATTATCATGTACCTTTTAAATCTTTTCAAATCACAATTTAATTTGGTTTATCGGAGGATACTCCGGGCTGCGGGGCTAAGGTGTTCCTAAAGAGGCTGGTTCCTCGAGCCTGGTGGCACAAGCGCCACGAATTCAATTAAATGGAACTTAAATTTATTTATCTTTAAAAATTCAGCAATTCAACTTTTTTTTAATAAAATCAATTAATTTTCGCAACCCTTAAAATTCAATA
>NW_021439394.1:0-1008 GCF_001605985.2 Dendrobium catenatum | reverse complement strand
CAACTAACTTTAAGTTGCAACGAGTTTTCACTTCACAACAACATAATGTACGAATGCACACAAAATAAATGCAACTGATCAGATCAGCGTATCAGGATGAAGGTAAAATTGATGAAATTTGTTACGTAACAGAATTGGAGAGACAATCTGAAATCCACATAAACGGTAACATTTCAAACATGGTTTGCCTGCAATAAAAGCATTTAGATCCCCAGAAAATTTTACTAAAAAGATCGTACTATTACAACGTAGTAACCTTGTGTCCCCACAGGCATAAACCGTGGTGTTTGACATGTAAAATGAGGGAGTGTTAATTGAGCTGCCCGTGCACGATTAAACCTCCCAACAATCTGCCATTTAAAATTGAAAAAGAAATAATAAATTTTGAGAAAAAAATGTCTTCATTCTACAAAAAAGTAAACAATACCATAAACTGCTCCATAGCAATTTGCATAACAGACGGACAAAGAACATCTAGATCCATCAAGATTCATGGCGTGTAGGTTCAAATTTTTTACAATGTTTCATTTATACTCCCATAAAATTTTTTTTTGGATCTCAGCTGAATTCCTTCAATGTGCAGTAGACTAAGAAAAGGACCTATAATGCTGTTCAAGAGAAAAAAGCCTATACAAAAATAAATATCTCCTACTAGAAAAAGAGAAGGGTCAAAAAATATAAGGAGGAAGTTGAAGACTATCCCTGCTTTAGGGCCAATAGAATCTTATTGGGTTGTGATGAAAGGGTTCTCTGGGAGTTAGTAAAACAGGAATTTAGATTTTGAACAGATTTGGAGCTGAAACTTCTAGCCTGTCAAAAGACAAATTTTCCTTTGGAGAAAAATAATGAGCAACTCGAGATCAAATGTTTGCGATGTTAAGGAACAAATGGTGATTTTTTATGATTTTTGGATTAGTGGTTGAAGAGATAATATTTTGATTTGATTGCTCACAAGTCACAACAAGAAAATCTTTCTTTGTATTGAGATTTTGGCTAGGGCATCTTATG
>NW_021439393.1:0-219 GCF_001605985.2 Dendrobium catenatum | reverse complement strand
AAATTGATGATTTGAATGCATACGATTGTGACTATCTCATTATTGTTACTGAAAGACAAGTGAAGATTGGTTGAACCGTTGGTTGGAGATCGACTTGACCTGTACAGGATTGACCTGTACAGGATGGTGGGCCGACGGGCTTTCCTTTAAAAAGGGTTTGGCGATATCCTCTATTGATCATTAATATAACGATTGGGAGGCATAAGGAGATTCTTATGC
>NW_021439392.1:0-298 GCF_001605985.2 Dendrobium catenatum | reverse complement strand
ATAACATCACTTCTAAGATCAAAAAGGCTGTTTTTCTTAAGACGTTCAAGAAAAAATGCTTCCTCACGCAACAGTTGATGTTCACTTAGATCTTTTCCTTTTGGCTGTGGAAGGTATGCTGGTGTCCATGGATGGTCAGTTTTGGCAACCATGGACTGCTTGGGTTTTTGAAGGACAATGATGATTGCAATCTTTCTCTTCTCCCCTTGGACGGTCTCGGTTCTCTCCTTCTTTTGGCAACCAGGGGAGCTCGACATTCCGTCTATTTTTTGGTAGCCTCGGTGGTCTAATTGCTGAT
>NW_021439391.1:0-833 GCF_001605985.2 Dendrobium catenatum | reverse complement strand
CCAACACATTAAGATGAAGTTCTTCTCTGACAATTCTTACAAAGAAATTTTTATTCAATTTTTACACATTTTTTTAACCGAGTTGAAAATAAAAAAATTTTTATTTGACTCATTAATTATTTATATCAAATGTTTAATTTAATATATCTTTATTTTTATTTATGACTTAATTTTAAAAGATATAGAAATTTTAAATTTTTAATCATTTGAGCTAAATTAGAGCTGAACAAATTTATTGAGGTTTGAATGAATTGGACGAGAATTTGTTATTGACGACATAGATAGTTAGCTATGCTAGCCTTTTATTTAATAAGTTGAAAGATTTAACCCTAATTAAATCTTGAATAATTTGGTTAGTGTGATTAATTATTTATGTGTGACTCCTCAATATCTAATTTTAGAAGGATTGTCTATTTTAAATTCTTAATTAATTTATCAGAGCTACTCATCTTATTTCAATAGATTATAATAAAGCAGTGATAAATAATTATTTTCTTCAATTTACAATTTCATTTATTTCTCAAAAATCATATTTACAATAGCTCGGAGTTCAATCAATTCATCATTCTATCTTCATACTCTTAACTATAAAAGAATAAAATAAAAATACATAAAATAAAACAAAACATAAATCTTAATCGATCTCACTCAATTGGATCCAAACCTCTTCCTATAAACACCATATAAAAATCACGGAGTGAGCAAACAACCCAGTAGGTTACCATAACCTACAACTGTAATCATTCAGCACATATTAGCATGAATATATAACTGTAAAAACATGTAGCATTAATGGGAACAATGACATCTCATATGAGCAATGGAAATTAATG
>NW_021439390.1:0-443 GCF_001605985.2 Dendrobium catenatum | reverse complement strand
TGGATTTACGGATTTATCATTTCGATTGTATGTTATTAATTCTTAGATACCTGCACCGATATTTATATGGATTCATGGATATAGATTGGATTGATTGATGGATACCGACATCGATATGAATTATGATATTGACATGTGGATATGATATGGACATATGGATACTATTGATACGACAGATCCTGACATGATATTGATACATTGATTCGTCGTACTGATTATCGATTGATTGATTGAATGGATTGTTGCCGTATGGATTTGGTTTATCGTAGAATATATTTCTTTATGTAGCTGATTGTATTGATTTCTATTAACCTGACGATTTCATTGTATTGATTTGATTTCAATGGATCTTTCGTCGTATTGATTTGATCGTTTATTGGGATTTTGAGCTGATAGAGATAATTGTCTGGAAAGTGCTCTATTGATTGAGATGATTTCCCTAT
>NW_021439389.1:0-219 GCF_001605985.2 Dendrobium catenatum | reverse complement strand
TAGACGATGAATAAAATAGCAAGATACAAGAGATCCTTAATTAGAGAGGAGGATTGTCTCTCCCAAATCTCTAGACAAGATTGTTTAGAGCCCAAGCCTCCAAGAAACCATAATTCCAATCAATCAAAGCATAATCTCTCCCTAATCCCCTCATGCACTTTAATACAAAAGCTTTCCTAATATAATTTCCCTCCCAAAGCATTAGCCTCCTCTCTCTCT
>NW_021439388.1:0-354 GCF_001605985.2 Dendrobium catenatum | reverse complement strand
ATAGGATCATAAGTCACCCAATCGAAGATTGTTTCATCTTCAAAGATTGGGTTGAAAGAAATTATCAGAATGGTGAACTTACACTTTCTAATAGTGTTATTGTCAATCCTAAAAGGGAGAAAACCAATGTTATCTCCTCTACACCCTATCAAAGCACTGAGAATGAGAAAGGGAAAGCACCCCAAGAAGATAAAGGTGGTTGGGAGACCTTTATCTCAAAGAAAACTAAACAAATGATGAATGTCTTACTGGCCATTGAAGGCATTCGTCGTAAGAGTGCATTAGAATTGGAAGTTGATCCAAAACTTCTTTCTTCGAAAAAACCAGTGACAGGAGGGCCCAGTTCGAGTAAAA
>NW_021439387.1:0-208 GCF_001605985.2 Dendrobium catenatum | reverse complement strand
TAATTTTAGTGACTAATGATTATTTGTAATTTAATACATAATACATTTTAAAAATATTATCAACATCTTATATGATGACTATTATTCTTAAACAAAAATTAGGTAACACCTCTATACAATGTGTCGGGGGTCCAAGGGGGCAGCGCCCCGTGACAGGATTCGACCTGTCCGGTCAAGTCATGGGGTCAAGGGGCAGCACCCCTGTGGG
>NW_021439386.1:0-398 GCF_001605985.2 Dendrobium catenatum | reverse complement strand
CGATATCGAATCCTTTGATCATGCACTGTTCGTTGGTTCTTTGAAGGCCTTAATCATGTCGTAATTCGATGATCTTGAGCTCGTTGGATTCGTCTCGTCGAGCCGTTCGATTCGAGTATAAGCTCGTTAAAATCGGAGACAGTTTGGTTACTCAAATTGCGGTTTGAATCTTCCAACAGTGCTTTGAACCCTTAATTCGGACTCATTTGAGCTCGGATTGGGTTGATCTTGGTGTCGTTGGGTTCGTATTTTTGAGACGCTCAGTTTGACTATAAGCTCGCTGAAATCAGAGTTCATATGCTCCCAAAATTAATTTTTGAAATTTCCAACTAGTTTTTGCCTCGAGATTCGTGCCCGATCGAGATGATTTTGTGATGACGTATCAGTTGCCCCCCTAT
>NW_021439385.1:0-1504 GCF_001605985.2 Dendrobium catenatum | reverse complement strand
GAGATTTCATGGTGAGTGGATTGTGTCAGTACTTAGAATCGGCAAAAGCTAAGGATATGTTTGAAACAATTTTCTTTCCACTTTACTTTTTTTATATCGCAGCCAAAATTTCGTTTAATGACTACTTCATTATTTCTTAGAAATTTCTGTACTAAAAAGTTACTTTTTCAGCTTTAAAAAAAACTATTTTCCCAACAACTGCTTTAAAAATATCTTTACAAAAAGCTACAGTTATCCCAAATAGATCATAAGTATATTATAACTCCCAAACTTTAAAATTTTCTTTATAAGTTCTGAAAAAGGAATGCATTATATAGGATAATCAAAAGTAGTAATACAATTAATCATAAAATTAAGAAGGAACATGTTATCACATTATTTTTTTTTTTTTGACATTTAGGCCATTAAAGCAAATTCACACACACAATGCATATACAAAGACTCGAATCCTAGACTTCTTAGTTGAAAGCCTAAGCTCTCAACCAACAGGTTAAGATGAACTGTGTAGTTATCACATTATCACATATCGGCCTCGGAGCTCACATCCCACTTAAAATTATCATATTTTGTTTTTATTAAGTTATTTTTAAAGTAATTTAATGAGTTCCTTTTTAAAAAAAATTTTAAAAAATATTTTTTTGCAATGCAACCGGGTTATTAGAGGGGAAGTTAAACTAGTCACCCATACAATGCGTTCCTTCCATATAAAAAAAAATTCTCCGGTCGGCTCTCCACAAATAAAATAGCCGTTGCAGAGATCAGGCCCAACGGTCAACTTTTCAATTTGCAGCCCTTGTATTTCATAAATTTTTTCCGAAACGCCTCCTTTAAACTTTCTCAATTCTATTATAATTAAATAATCATAAAATTCACACTTTCCAAATAAAATAGTCTCTCATCGCAAATAAAACCCCGTCTCACGCCCATTTCATCTCCTACTCCAACCGGATCAAGAACACGGGAAGAACTCTCTCTCAGACTCCTCTTTCTCGCTTTCTTTCACTTCCTTTCTCTGGAATAATCACTGAAGAAGAAGCAATCAGCGGGAAAGTAGTAAAAATAAATGGAGGAGGCCAGGATTCCGGTGTTCTCTGTCCTAAAGAAGGGCACCACGCTAAAGAACATCTTCCTCAATAGCCCCCCTCCTGAAACCGGAAAACCCTTATCCCCATCACGAGAGAACGATCCCATACTCATGGGCCGGCACCCGGAATGCCACATCGTCGTCGATCATCCAAGCATCAGTCGAATTCATCTCGAGGTTCGCCCAAAATCTTCATCGCAGAAACTTTTCGTTACAGATCGCTCTTCAGGTTTGTTTCTTCGCAAGATGACCTCTTCTTATTCGATCTTTTTCCGCAAAGAACGATCATCGTTTATTCTGTACCTGATGCTTGCTTTTTTGTGCTGCAGTTCACGGGACTTGGGTTTCAGGTAAGAAGATCCAACCTAACATCCCTGTTGAAGTGATCGAAGGAGATACTATTAGACTTGGGGCTTCGAC
>NW_021439384.1:0-575 GCF_001605985.2 Dendrobium catenatum | reverse complement strand
ATACAAAGAAACTATAAAAAAACTATGTCTTAGCATATAAAAATATAATTGTCCATCCTAGAATATTCAAGACGACAGAGAAATATAAAGTTTAACTTCTTAGTTTTGTATGAAGATCCATCACACAATCAAATAAAAGAGATGGTATAGCGTTCATAAGAGATACCAGAGATTTTACATGAAAACTCATGAAAAGGGGAAAATCTTTAGGGTTGGCCTAGTTGAAATGATCCCACTAGTGTTTGCAATCGATTAGGAATGAGGCCCTTCCTTTGGGGGAATGCCTTTGCTTAATCTAGCAAATATATATCATATAGAGTGTATTGCATGGTGTAAATTAGAAGAATCAATATTTATATATTCGTTTGGTCGACAAGACCATAGATAGTGGGTGACGGACGTCAGAAAGACAGTAATTTAGCGATGGAGGTCGGAAGGTGTTGAGTCTAGTAATTAGGTTGTTAAGCCTAAGTTAAAGTCCCAAAGGCTACCAAGAGGGGGGGTGAATTGGTAGTTTAAAAATTTAAGCCCTCTTTTCAAATTATGTTGAACCGAAATAAAAATTATTTCTTTTA
>NW_021439383.1:0-956 GCF_001605985.2 Dendrobium catenatum | reverse complement strand
GTAGTCGAATCTTGATTTGCTCCTGAGTTTCACGAGGAAACTTTCATTACAGATTTTTGTGCATCTTCTTTAATGAAAATTCTTCCTTTGTTGGCAAGCTTCTTGTCTTGAGGAGGTTATTTTGAATAACCTTATCTACTTGCTTAACAAATAAAATAAATTAAGAATAGTTTAGGAAAAAGAGAACTTACAGTGAGAGTACCAAACCAACAATTTTATTAAACTTCAAAGCTTACAATACAAACTTGTGCTCATACCATCGAAGAGCCCTTTATTTATAGCCAAACTAACAACCTGACTTCAAATTATAATTTTTACATCTGAAAAAGTAGACAAAAGTAAAGCAGGCCAGCACACCTAAGGATAATAATAATAATGGTGGAGATTCTTTGCTACCTTATCTGAAATACTTTTTCCACTTTATCAAACATTATGCACCTATCAGTGGGGTCCATTTTCTATTATCTTCTGATTTTATGAAGCATTATGCACCTCATGGTGGGGTCCATTTTCAATTATTATCTGAAAGCATTATACACCTAATGGTGGGGTCCATTTATTATCATCTGGTGAGGAGAGATGCTTTATCTTTAGTCTTTGTTTGGGAATCTTTTGCCCATTAGATAAGGATTTAAATGGTAAAATCATCATCTTCTTCTAGAAGTGTGCTCTTACCTGGACGAGTGCTTGGTCCAGAATCTCGTGACTGGGTGCTTAACTGATCCTAGTGTTCGGGTACTTCGTCTGATTTTTGTGAAGCTTTATCTAATTCTGAGAAAATTTCCGCAAATTGCTGCTCATAGGCTTGTTGTAGTCAAATCTTGATTTGCTCATGAGTTTCAAGAGGAAACTTTTGTTGCAGATTTTTGTGCATCTTCTTTAATGAAAATTCTTCCTTTGTTGGCAGGCTTCTTGTCTAGAGGAGGTTATTTTGAATAACCTTATCTACTTGCTTA
>NW_021439382.1:0-330 GCF_001605985.2 Dendrobium catenatum | reverse complement strand
CCATTTTTTCCTTCGTTTGTTGTTATTAATCAGTTGCATGTGACTGAGGGTATTGAAATTAACAACCAGGTTGAAGTAACCAGTGAGGGTTTAATTTCTAATGGTGTTTTGGAAGATCCGGTGCCTCCTGTGGGTGCTGGGTGCATTCTGCATGTCTTTCCTGTCTCTCATAATTTGGTTAATGTGCCTGTAAGTTTTTTGGAATCCGATACTATTTTGGGTTCGAAGTCTGAATTGGTTGTTGGGTCCCAAGGTGACTGGTTAAATGTTTCTGATGAGGAGAACTCGGTTTATGATACTTGTTCTGATCCTGATTTTGAGTTTAGCATG
>NW_021439381.1:0-272 GCF_001605985.2 Dendrobium catenatum | reverse complement strand
GAGAGAGAGAATGAGAGAGAAAGAGAGATCGAGATAGCGAGAGAGGGAGAGAGAGAGAGCAAGGGAGTGCAAGAGAGAGATAGCAAGGGAGAGAGAGTGTGTGTGAGAGAGAACAAGTGAGAGCAAGCTAGAGAAAGAACAAGAGAGAAAGTGAGAGTGAGGGAAAGAGAGAGAGAGAGGGAGGGAGGGAGAGAGAGAGGGAGAGAGTGAGAGATAGAGAGAGAGAGAGAGTGAGAGCAAGAAAGAGCAAGGGAGTGCAAGAGAGAGAAAGG
>NW_021439380.1:0-303 GCF_001605985.2 Dendrobium catenatum | reverse complement strand
TATTTTGATTTCACTTCATATCAATTTAATTTGGTGAATTCATATATATGATTGGTTTGTTAACAAAATGAGCTCTGCTGCTGGCGGGGGTGGATTAGGTGAAGGTTCAAAAGAACCATCTGTCCACGCCGTGTCCATGTCCTATATTTTTAAAAATTATTATATATTATATTAAAAAAATATTATGCCATGTCCACACCGCACCTGTGTCATATATTTTTAAAAATTGTCGTGTCCCGTGTCCGTGTCGGTGCATCATAGGCCTTAGATGAGGTCAAGCAAATATGTACTAATTCAATCTAG
>NW_021439379.1:0-302 GCF_001605985.2 Dendrobium catenatum | reverse complement strand
CATCATTCCAACCCACTTTCTCTCAAATTTCTCCACATAATCACACTGCTTGAAATAATAAAAAAAATAAGTATTTGACTCTATTGTTGTTGTTAAAGCATCATAATTTTGAAGGAGCCTTATTGTATAGATGCCATTGGTACAATCGATGCCGTGTATTAAGCAATTCAATCTCTATTGCCCTAGCCATGGATTGGTCCTGATCAGTAAATATAGTAATGGGATGTTTGTTATCCATAATTCTTAGAAATATTCTAAATAGCCAGGTAAAAGAATCAATAGTCTCCTTAGATTAAAATGCA
>NW_021439378.1:0-299 GCF_001605985.2 Dendrobium catenatum | reverse complement strand
CTACATTCCAGTCAAATCTAAATAGAAAATCTGCAATGCATGATTGAAATAGTTGGCAACTCCAATTTGTTCATATCGGACAATCTCTGAAAGAGATTATTGAGTGATAGATGGACAGAAAAATTATGTGCTTCGCTCACATAGATTAAATGCAATGAAAATCATATATAATATAAACAGATATTTATTTGAATTTAAAGATATTTGATAATTTTATTAAAATGTCTGATTAAGATTTTCATTAGGATGAATTTCAAAAAAATTAAATCTATTTTAATATTTATATAATCTTAGTTATT